>NC_092759.1:37299511-37599511 GCF_047496795.1 Chiloscyllium punctatum | reverse complement strand
TCTCTCTCCATCGCTGGCGCCCTCCATACCAGGCAACATCCTGGTGAACCGCATCTGCACCCTCTCCAAAGTATCCATATCATTTTGCTAATGTGGCGACCATGCTGTGTGCAGTATTCCCAATGTATCTGAACTACAGTCTTATACAACTGTAACGTGACCTGCCAACTCTTATAAACAATACCCCGTCCAAAGAAGGAAAGCGTGCCGTATGCCTTCTTGACCACTCTACTGATCTGGCTTGTTACCTTCAGGGAACAATGGACCTGAACACCTAGATGTCTTTGTACATCAATTTTCCCAAAGACTTTTCTATTTACTGTATAGCTCGCTCTTGAATTCGATCTTCCACAATGTACCGCCTCGCATTTGTCCAGATTGAACTCCATCTGCCATTTTTCTGCCCATCTCTGCAATCCATCTATGTTCTGCTGTATTCTCGGACATTCCCCTTCACTGTCTGCTACTCCATCAATCTTAGTGTTACCTGCAAACTTGCTAATGAAACAACTTACACCTTCCTCAAAATCATTTATTTATATCACAAAAAATAATGGTCCCAGCATGGATCCCTGTGGGACACCACTGGTCACAGATCTCAATTTTGAGAAACTCCCTTCCATTATTACTCTCTGTCTCCTGTTGCCTAAACAGTTATCTATCCAACAAGCTAGAACACCCATGCTAATTCATCTTCTCCATAAGCGTACCATGAGGTAATGTATCAAACGCCTTACTAAAGTCCATCTATATGACATCTATATCCTTTCCCTCATCAATCAACTTTGTCACCTCTTCAAACAATTCTATTAAATTTGTAAGCCATGACCTTCCCTGCACGAAACTATGCTAACTAGCACTGAGAACCCCTTTTCTTCCAAATGTGTATATACCTTATCCCTCAGTATCTTCTCCAGTAGCTTCCTTACCACTGACGTCAGGCTCACAGGTCTGTAATTACCTGAATATTCCTTCAGGAGGAGAAAGTAAGGACTGCAGATGCTGGAGATCAGAGCTGGATGATGTGTTCCTGGAAAAACACGGCATGTCAGGCAGCATCCAAGGAGCAGGAGAATCGACGTTTTGGGCATAAGCCCTTCTTCAGGAACCTCATTCTTGAAGAAGGGTTCGTGCCCGAAACGTCGATTTTCCTGCTCCTTGGATGCTGCCTGACCTGCTGTGCTTTTCCAGCAACACATTTTTCAGCTCTGATCTCCAGCATCTGCAGTCCTCACTTTCTCCTAGTTGACTTTAACCTACTGTGAATCCTTTTGCAAGGATGCCTTCCTTGAAGCAGCTCTCTTCCTCTCTCTGCAAAGATTTCAGTGAGTCCCTCTCTCACTGCACACCCCTGGATATTCCTTAAACAAGGAGACACCGATAGCAATTCTCCATTCCCCAGGGACCTCCCCGTGTTCACAGATGCTGCAAAACTATCTGATAAAGTCCCAGCTACTTCCTCTCTTGCTTCCCTCAATAACTTGGGATAGATCCCATCCAGACCTGGGGACTTGTGCTTCATAATACCTTTTGGAAATTAAACTCTTCCTCACTCCTTACGCAGACTTGACCTAGAGTAATCACAGATCTCTCCCTAACCTCACCATCCACAATGCCCCTCTCCTTGGTGAATGCCAATGCAAAGTACTCATTAAGAATCTCACCCATTTTCTCTGCCTCCAAGCTTATCTTTCCTGCTTTATCCTTGAGTGGGTCCACACTTTCTCTAATTACCCTCTTGCTCGTTATATATGAACAAAAAGCTTTGAGGTTTTCCTTAATCCTGCTCTCTAAGGATATGTCATGACCCCTTTTAGCCTTCTTAATTCCTCATTTCAGATTGGTCCTACATTCACAATATTCTTCCAAGGCTTCCTCTATCTTCATTCGCCTAGACATTATGTACACATCCTTTTTCCTCTTAGCTAGTCTTACTTTATCACTTGTCATCTATGGTTTCCTAACCTTGCTATTCCTATCCATCATTTTCAAAGGGACATATCTCTTCTGGACTCTAATAAACCTCTCTTCAAAAGCCTTCCACATATCAAATGTGGATTTCCCTTGACCCAGCTGATCCCAATCTACGTTCCCCAGCTCCTGCCGAATTCTGCCATAGTTGGCCTTCCCCCTAGTCTTCTTTTAGGACAACTTTAATCTTTTTGCATGACTATTGTAAAACTATTGGAATTGTGATCATTATTCCCAAATTAATCCCGCACTGAAACTTTAACCGCCTGGGCAGGCTCATTTCCCAAGAGGTCTAATATGGCTGCTTTCCGAGTTGGACTATTTCTTTTACCAGTAATGCTTCTTCTCCACACATTTTACCTCCCTCTCCATCCCGCCTGAAACAGTGACATCCTGGTATATTGTGTTGCCAATCACACCCTTCCCTCAACCAAGTCGCAGTAATGGCAATAACATGATATTCACAGGTATTATTCCAATACCTAAGTTTATCTACCTTACCTACTATACTACTTGCATTAGAACTGCAATCCCTCGGTGTTCATTCTTCGCTTCCTGCCTTCTCTTCCCATCAGTCAAGCTGATTTCATTATCTAGTTCCTTAGGCTTTAGTTACTACCTCCTTTCTGTCCATCTACCTCCTCATTTGTTTCCCGATCCCCTGTCACATTAGTTTAAACCCTCCCCAGCAGCGTTAGCAAATGCACTCCGTCGGACATTGGAGCCAGTCCTACCCAAATGTAGACCGTCCAATTTGCAAAAATCCCACCTCCCCCAGAACTGGTCCCAATATCCCAAAGATTAGAACCCTTCCCTCCTGCACCATCTCTCAAGCCAAGCATTCTTGCTGATTATTCGATCATTCCTACTATGACTAGCACGTGATACTGGTAGCAATTATGAGATTACGATCTCTGAGGTCCTAATTTTATAACCTGGTTTCTAACTCCCTAAATTCTTCTTGTATGACCTCATCCCGACGGCACATTCATATGGGGAGAGTTCATTGATGCACATAAAATATTTGGAATACCATATAAGACTGATGAATGGACTATTTAACTCCAAAATCTTGTTCATATTGATTGGGTTTTTGAATGTCCAGCTCATTGTAACCTGCATGTCTTACTCTATCCAAATTTATTTTTGACCCTACGATCTGTGAGTCCTTGCTTACTGGCATCTGCCTGTACTTCTAGCAAATAAAGCTTTTCACTGGAATTAGGCACATGTGACAATAAATCTAATAAATTAATTATTTCTCACTCGAACAGTGTCTATTTTATAAATATGTGATCTTCGCTAAGTCTCGCGTTTCAAGGTAATCGTCCCTCCTTGTCACATAGCACTACAGATTAAATACTTAGTTCCATCACTGTCTCATCGGGGTGTCTTCAGCTCATGGATTAGACTGGTAATAATTGTTTGAGCTGTGTCCGTGTAAATAAGATCATGCCTTACAAAGGAGATCATACCTGTTCACATTGACCCAAATACTCTTTCATCAAGGTCCTACAAATACAGGAAGACGGCTTTACTTATGCATTTGAATCATATTACAATGAAGGGCAGCATACCATATAAGATGCTTAATACTTACTGCCTTGATGTGCTATTTTTGGTGACTCATGATCAAGGACATTCAGATCATTTTGAAAAACAACACTTTACAAACTTGTACCATTTAATCAATACAAAATGAGATGCGTGCTGTTTACTTCCCACATCCAAATCATTCCTATGTCTTGCAAATTGTTGTGGTTCAAACACTGAAATTTGTGATATCCCATGAGTAACTGCCTTCAGTCCATAAAAGTACAAGAAGCACTGTATTGCTTCCACTGCCCAATTCTCAATCAATGTGGTATATCCTAATCACCCCACCTGCAACTTATCAACGTACTCTAACTTTCTTTGCTCACTTGTTAGCAACAACGTAAAAAAAGTATTCAGCAAATTCAAATACACCACTTCCACTGGTTCTCTTTTGTGGATGCTAACACAAACTCCACAGGTTTCTAAACGATGATTTCCGGCTTCTAAATCTGAGCTGACTCTGCCAAGTCACACCGTGATTTCCCAAATGTCGAGTTATAAAATTTCTCATAAAAGGTTCTAATATTTTCCTCAGATCTGACATCAAGGAACCCTTTTTTTTTGGTTTCACTCCTACTCCGGTTTTAAATATTTAGGATTACAATAACTACTTTCCAGTCTGCAGGAACGAGAATTTCCAGAATTTAAAGAAATTTGTAGGGTAATCAATACTTCTTTATTGTTGCAACGTTTAAAAGACATTTGGATAAGTACATGAATAGGAAAGGTTTGGATGGACATGGGCCAAGTGCGGGCAGGTGGGACTAAGTTATTTTGGAATTGGAATAGTCAGCATGGTCTGTTTGGACCGAAGGCTCTGTTTCTGTCCTGTATGACTCTATAACTCTTTCACTAGCTCTATTGCCACTTCCCTGAAAACTCTGGGATGGAACTCATTTAGTGCAGTCACTTGCCAACCTTCAATTCAATTAGTTTTTGAGTAAGTTCACTTTTTTAATTCTAATCATGTTCTTATTTTCACCAGTCAATCTGCCCCATAGTATTTATGGAAGATTTTCGGTTGAGACAGCACGAAGATATTACTCTCAGCAGGCGGCAGAGATGGATTCCGTCACTGTGTGAATACATCGGAGTACTGCAATTGGAAGATGATGGCATGAAACCCACTCTTGCTCAGAAAGTTCTTGAATCAAGACAGTTCATTGAAACTGTCACTTCCTGGTCACTGACAGCATAGTCCTCTCTCTCGTGTGAGGTTACAGATTATGCTGAAACTCATTTTCGAATCAAACTGACTTCACACTTTGCAACTGGCATAGGTCCAGGTCGAGGTAAGAAAAAGTTTGTGATCAAAATATATGTAACGAGAAGAGTTGCCCGAAGAGAATTGTAACTGGAAAAATGTGGATGATGGTTTATTCAGAAACAGTGTTGAGGCAGAAGTGAAGACTGGGGATATTGTCAAGGTGTGAGTGGATAGGATTTGTGGTAGACGGAATATTGAGATATAAATCAGTTCAGGATAAAATGGGGTAATAGTGGTTATGAACACTTTCGCTTCTCCTCAGATGTTTGTAAGCGAGGGATATGAAATTAATGCTATAGAAATGGAGTATGTGATTGAAAGAGAAGACAATAGTTTGGATCATTGCCAAATATACATTACAGAGAAAACAATGACATTCACAACGGGTTACAGAATTAGTAAATGGGCAGAGATAGACTCACCAGGAACACCAACAAAAGCGAGGATTGGATAGTAACCTGCCTGAATAATCATCAGTACACAGCGCCAAACGAGCTGTTGTTACGACACTGAAGTCTCCTCCACCACAACAACTTGCAATATAAAAACTGCCGTGAACACACACAAGAAATACGGATTTCTCTGGATTTTACTCTCACAGCTCTTACCAGTTAATTATTTATCGTTTACACAATATAATTCGATAATCTGTTTGTAAATATGCAAACATCTTATTGAACAGTTTGTATGCCGTATCTTTTTTAGATTTTTTCTTAGCCTTAGCGCAAAAGTAAATGTTCTGTTTAAAATTGACCTGTTTGTGGGAATTCAAGCGTCAGACACACTGTGTATTTTTCATATGTTAAGAAACAGAAAGTAATAGAAGACAGTGGCTGTGGAGACTGGTGAAGAGTAAAGTGACATCCCCCCAGGCCCAACGTCTTCTTGACAGACAGAATAAAATAAAATGCAGTGAAAGATTCAGAATATATTATGAAGAAGGAAGGTCAAGTGACAACGTAAATAAGACAAAATCATTTGAAATGGATTGGTTGAACAATGATTGATCTGTGTGTGTGTCTGTGTGTGCCTGTGTGTGTGTGCGCTTTTCTGTGTGTGTGAGTGTGTGGGTCTGTGTGCAAATAGATAAGCTTGTTCATATGTGTGCAGCGTATTCAGAATGAACAAGAGAGAGATAGTTAATAACAATGATGTACAAAATTTATAAAACATTAATATATCATTTAATTTTCAGCTGAGAAGTTATGTTCCCCTTCTCTTAACGCACCCTCTGCCCCCTGCCCCTTTCTGGCATTCCCTGAGATAATCTCTCATTCTTATCGGATGGATGTTATAAATTCCTGCTTCTGGTTTTCCAACATGTTTCAATTAATCCATTGTCTACCAGAAAAAAAAATATGCTGAGTTTTGTCAACAGCTGGTGCCTGTCATATTGATGGAGATAAAAGTTCTGGCATCTAATCCAGGATTTAAACATATTAATCGTTGCACATACACTGTACAAAGGATAACAGCACACATGAATTATCAAACCAAATACGGAAGTACATCTACTTCTATCAGTCATGTAGACTTCTCTATTTTTTATATATCCACGTCAATATTCTCTATCTCTCTCGCTCTCTGGCTTTCCATATAGTTAATAAATCCTCCAGTCTTTCTTTATGCCCCATGTTTCAAACCTCGCTCCTTCAGTTTACATCTATTGCTCACTTTTGGATGAGATGGCTTATAATTGAGTAATGTAACTAAGAAGACATGAGGGAGGAGTTGGTCACAGTTAGTTGGAAGGGGAGCTTAGCACGGGAAGATGGTGAAGCAGCAATGGCAGTAGTCTCTGGAGATAATTCAGCACCACATCAGAAATTCATCCCAAGTATGAAGAAAGATATTCAGCAGAAGACAAGGCAGCCATGAGTGATAACGAACTCAGGAACAGCATAAAAACAAAAGAAAATGTGCACAATGTGGTGAAGACTGTTGGGAATCTAGACGGTTATGAATCCTACAAATTCCAGCATGGATAACAAATAACAGAAAATGGGAGGAGAGCGTGAAATCTGATATTACGCTTGTTAATCACGTAAAAGAACATTGAAAAGAGATTTTTAGATATATAACAAGGAAGACAGGGAGTAAAGAACAAACAAAAGAATGTTGGAAAATGAAGCTTGAATAGTTTTGGGAAGCAATGGAGTGGCAGAAGAAGTTAAAACTTTTCAACGGTCTTCACGGTGGTAGACACCAGCAAAATGCCAGAACTTCAAGACAGTCAGGGGTTAGAGTTGAGTATAGTGACCACCAGTAAGGAGAAGGTGCTGGGGAAGGTGAAGTTAGATCAATCAGTGAGACCAGTTGGACAACACACCGTGGTTTTAAAGAGATACCGAAGATCAATGTGAAGGCATTGTTCGCGATTTTTCAGGAAACTGTGGAGGGAGGCAGGACTGGTAAATGTAACCTCCCCGTTTAAGGCGAGAGGGATACAAAAGGCAGGAAATTATAATTGGCCAGACAAGTTGAAACTGTTGTATAGGAGGACTTAATGGATCCTTAGGTTTGTGAATAGATGTGTGGAGTATAAGAACAAGGAAGTTGTGAAGTATATTGGACGTGGTGTGATTAAGCGACAGCATATCAAAGGCCGCACGGTGGCACAGTGGTTAGCACTGCTGCCTCACAGCGCCAGAGACCAGGGTTCAATTCCCACCTCAGGCAACTGTCTGTGTGGAGTTTGCACATTCTCCCCGTGTCTGCGTGGGTTTCCTCCGGGTGCTCCGGTTTCCTCCCACAGTCCAAAAATGTGCAGGTTAGGTGAATTGGCCATGCTAAAATTGCCAGTACTGTTAGCTGAAGGGGTACATATAGGGGTATTGGGTTTGGGTGGGTTGCGCTTCGGCGGGTCGATGTGGACCAAAGGGCCTGTTTCCACACTGTAAGTAATCTAATGTAAAAAGAGTTAAATTTACAATGCTATTGCGAACAGCAGACTTGAAAGTACGGTTAAAACAAAGGAAATCATTTGGAAGCAGGCAGGAGCATTAGTGACAGACAGACTGTTTCCTTGACCCCGTAGTGAGAATGTTGAAATAAGCTTGGCAGTAAACAGACTAGAAAAATGTATAAAAAGCACAATACAATCTGTTGCTGCGGACGTCTCAACGTGCAACTTTTTAGGCAATACATATGAAGCTGAAAAGACACAGCAGGTCAGAGAGCATCCTAGGAACAGGAAAGTCAACGTTTCAGGCTGAAAGACTTTATCAGGATTGGGCCGGGGTAAGGGGAGCCGGGAATTAAATCGTGGGAGGGGAGTGGGGCTGGGGTTAGAGTAGGTGGGATGGCGATACGGAATGAAAGCAGGGGGATATTGTGATTGGTCAGTGGGAAGGTTCCAGCAGATATACACATGAGAAGATGGACAGCTTAGGCCAGGTCAGGGGAGAGGAACATGTGATAAGGCTGTGGGTGGAGAGATGTTGAAGCCAGTGAAGTCAATATTGAGACCATTGAACTGGAATCTCTTCAGCTGAAAGATCAGGTTGTGTTCCCCAGTTTCTGTCTGGCCTCACTCTGACAGTGGAGGAAGCCAAGGATGGACTTATGGTCGAATGATCTGAAGTGAGTTGGGTGTGCGGGAGTAATTGAAATGTATGGCAATTGGAATGTTGGGTTGGTTAAAGCGTGCAGAGAGCAGATGCTCCAGGAATATGTTCCTAATTATCCCTTTGGCCTCCCTGATAGAGAGGAGACCACATCGGGAGTTGGAGTCGTGTTTAGTGGGGCAGGACCAGGCGCTGTATGGAGCATCAGTGCTCTGCACGCAACAACCACGCCGACTTTCCAGTTACCATTCATTTTAATTCCCAATTCAACTCGTCCGGGGACATGCCCATCCTTAGCCTGTCCACTGTCAGAGGAACACCACCTGAGACTTTACCTTTGGAGCTGATAGCCCAATGGCCTCAATATTGACAGGAGCAACATCAAAATCCCTCCCCCCGCAGCCTTACCCTCTGTCCCTTCTCCCTGACCAGACCCACCTGTCCATCTTCTCACTCATATATCCACTCCACCCTTCCCACTGACCAATCACAGTAACTTCATACCTGCATATTTTCACCACCGTCATGCCTACCCTTGACACTTCCATATCCCATCACTCCATTTCTGGGCTCCACATCCCCTCACCAGTCCTGATGAAAGGTCCAACATCAAAATATTGCCTTTGTTTCTCCTCTGATTCTGTCTGGTCTGCTGTGTTTATCCAGTTCCAAGTTTATTAACTCTGGCCTCCCGCACGTGCAGTATTAACTATCTATCAGTTGTGGAACTACGTAGTCTACATATAAGAAGAAATATATTTGGACATATGAAAAGATCACTGACTCATTCCTCATTTCTTAACAACCCAACACACACCTTCCAGATGAAGCAGCATTTTACTTGTACTTCACTTGCTCACAATGCAGTCTGTTTACACTGGGGAGACCAAACAGAGACTGCATTGAGGAACACTCTCACTCTGTCTGAAGGAAGAGGACTGATCCTCTCATTGTTTCCCATTTGAATAATCTACCTTGCTCTCATGCTAACATTTCGGTCCTGGGCTGCTGCAATGTTCCAATGAAGCACAACCCAAGCTCGAATAACACCTCACTTTACACTTTGGTACTTTACAGCCTGTAGGAGTTAATATTCAATTCCATAACTTCACAGCCTGACGCGACTATGGCTGTTCTCCAATCTTCATACATTCCTTCTCTTGGTCTCCCAATGAACTTGCCCTGTTTGTGAATCGTTTATCTTGCACTCAATTAAGGAACCCAATTCCTCTCTTTTCAATCTAATTTGTACTCATTTTACATTTGATTCTCTTTTATCACAAACAAAACGTCCATTCGTCAGCGGCATTGCGCCTGCACACCGTCTGCTTCCCATCACCCGTCCTCTACCTCTGGCAAGGTATTAAAAAAAAACTTTTCCAATCCTTTTCTGTTTTGAAAAAGTGTCACACTGGACTTGAAACGCTAACTTTGTTTGTCTGTCTCCATTCATGCCGCAGATCTGTGTTTCTTCAGAAATGAACAAAACACATTTTCAATGAAACAAATAACTGTGGATACCGGAAATCTGAATCCAGAACAAAAACAAAATCTGTGAGCCTTGAAGAAAGAAGGCTGGAACCAATGATTCACTCTATTTCACTCCACAGATGCTGCCAGACCTGCTTAACTTCGCCAGCAATTTCTGTTTTTCAACACGTTTCAAAGATCTGTCTCAATGTTGCTCAACCCCCATGTCCAAACTGGAGCGCCATATACTGGGAAGTGAAAGATAACGCAAGATGCACAAATTCAATGGTTCTAAAACTACGTAAGGCAGGCATTACTAACACTATAGAGCTCTTACTCTTAGTCAGGGGAGAAACAACGGGGGATGTATTCACTCTCAACACAGAAAGGGAAGGGAAGGGATTCAGATGAATATCTTAAAGCGTGTTGGGGAATGAGACAAACTGTAAGTGTGACACCATGGAGAGACCCTCAGTGGAATGACAATATAAAATTGGACGTGTACCACATCAGAAACCAGAGTAGGTCACTCTGTACATGGCTGATGGGTGAATGGGTCTCGGTATGAACTGTGGAACAGGCAGCAGAAATGTATTGGAGTTATTGCAGCTCAAATCGTGTATTCCACGTGGTGCAGTAGACCACAGCAACAGCAGAAGCAGAATTATAATAAAATATAATCTGTAATTTTTGGACCCAGCTAATCCCTCAGTCTAACATTACCATCAAGCTGATCTACAGTTCAGTGACGAGTGTGGGTAAACATGCCAGGGTCAGAACCATGTGTACCTAAAACTGAGGACAACCCGTTAAAGATATCACACTTGACTGGTTACATTCCAAACAGCAGAACTAACATCTGATAGATGGGGCGCAATGATACCAAGAATAGCAGATCAGATGGAAGCTCAGCAGTCCTGCCACACTCAGTCATGAATGGATTAATCAACTCACTGCAGGACAGGGTCATACACATGTCCCCATCCTAAATAATGAAACAGCCCTGCACATTAGTGCAATAGATAAGGATTCGTATCTACACCATACTCAGTCGGAAGTGTTGAGTTTATTATTCAACTCATCTCGTCAGGGTGCTCACAAATTCATAGATTTGATTCGCTCCATGTGACATGAACAAACAATTGAACGTAGTAGATACGATACAGGCAATGTATAAAAAACACTCTCCCTGAGGAAGCTGTTTCATTTCATTTCCGATTCTGAAATTTATTTGGCAATGTGGAAAAGAACTATGACAAGTCTCTTAAGAGGAAAATAGTTACAATATGACCAATATTCGCCCCTCAATTCCATCACGACAGTCAAATTAGTGGGCGTTCTTTTTGACAGAGCTGTCAAGCAGCACAAAAATTGCCTGTTCAGTGTGGTTTCCGGTAGGTCCCCATGTGGAGATGGTGCTGTTGTGGAAATGTCACTGGATTACTATTTCAGACTGGGCTAATTCTCTGACAACCAGTGGAACTTAAAAACAATTAATGAAATATCGAGATCTAAAATTTGGTGTCAGTAACAGTGACCTTGAAGCCAATGTCGATTGTAAACATCCAATTTGCTTCCCCAATGTACTTTCAGGAAGTGAATCTCCCTTGCTTTCCTGGTCTGGCCTCAAAGTGACCCCAGACACACAGACATGTGATACACTCTTCAATGGTCTCTGAAACGGGCAAGCAAGTCACTCAATTGTATCAAACTGCTCCGAGGTATTAAAGGATAACCCGGATAGAACAGCCGGCACCAGCCTCGTTATCAGAAGAGGGAATGGGAACAATCCTGTCGACCCTGCAGTGACATCCTTCCTAACATCTGAGAGCTTGTGACAACATTGGCAGTGCTTTCCCACAGACTGCACAGAAACATCGGGAAAGGAGTTAGTCATTCAACACAGTGAACCTCTCGCATTCTCATCATGGCCGAGAATCTCCTCATTATATTTCTCCTACAGCAAACTGACATATATTGCAATTTATTCCGTCAACCAAATGTTTGAGATGTTTACGAAGAGCTGGGACCCAACAACATATTCCTGAGTTATTGAACCTTCATCTCCAATAAAAGGATCCTTTTATTCCGGTGTTTCCGGGCCAAGGGCTGGTTTGCTTGAGCTTGTACACTCTGACCTGCTTCCTTTTTCTTATTTGCTCCCCCACTTTTGTCTCTGTAACTTACTGGCCTCAAGCTGGACCCAGGGTTTGAACCTCAAGCTGAGCCCAGTGTGGAGGAGAGTGAGTGCTTACTTACTTATCCGGAGCAAGCACAGGACCTGATATTGGCAGCTGCCTCATCCGCAGAGGCAATGTGGATGAGATAGGACTCAGCAGCAAAAGGTAATGTCTGAGGATTGGAGACTTGTTGCTGATTGGGTCCTGCACTGGTGGTGATGAAGTGTATACTGAAAGGCCATCATGGTAACAACGGTGAGGTGGGTATAGCAGAAAGAGAAATGTCTCTGACATTGGAATGGTCTGGCACAGGGGGCAATGAGCCGGTGATGGAGGAGTATCTGCCCAGTGGCAAAGATGGTGCCTGATAATCAGCATCTTCAATGTTGCTGGGGTCTGGTGTAGATGGCGATGTAGCTGTCATGGAGAGATTGGGTTGCAGGAGTGGTCCATGGTGAGGAGCTGGATCACGACCCATCAACTCTCTTCAAGCTGTATCCTCTGTTTATTCCATTGTCTTCAATTATTCAAAATGGCACCACTGTGTGGCAACACGTGAAAGCTTTTCGCTGTATTTTGTTGTATTTATCCTGTAAATACACCTGGTCATAAAATCAAAATAATTTAAAAAAACTATTACTCACTGTTTCCTGCCAGCTGTCCCATTCTGAAACCATGTCCAAATATTCGCCACAATCCCATAAGATTTTATTTTGCAGACTGTGCTTGGGACTTCAGCAAAAATCTTTCTGAAAATCTCCCTCGTAATCTTATCCTTCTGAATCACCTCTCCCACAGCCTTCTTTGCTCCAAAGTAAACATCCCCAGCTTACCCAGCCTCTCTCCATAGCTGATATGCTCCATCCCGGGGAATATCCTGGTAATTCTCCTCTGCACCCCTCCAGTGCAATCATATTCTTCCTTTAATAAGGTTCCTAGAACAGCACAAAGTATTCCATCTTGGCCTAAGCATAGACTTGTATAAATCTGAGAACGCATATGTTGGTGAATTAAGGCTTTGTCTCCGGTTCCCTCTGCCTTCTTAACTAACCTACTAACCTCAGTCAAAAAGTGTGTTGCTGGAAAAGCACAGCAGATCAGCCAGCATCTGAGAAGCACGAAAGTCGATGTTTCGAGAATAAGCTCTTCATCCGGAATGTCGCCGTCATTCCATAATGAAAATCCTATGCTCGAATGATCGACTCTCCTTTTCCTTGGACTCTGCCTGACCGACTGCTTTTCCAGAACTACACCTCGTGATTCTGATCTCAAACATCTGCAGTCCTCACTTTTTCCCTAATGTATTAACCTGTGCAGTGACATTCAGGGATCTGTGGAGAAATACCCTCTGAGCTTCCTAGTGTGCTGCTTTTCATTGCATACCCCTATTTTTGGTTCCTTCTTCCAAAGTACATCACCTCATATTTATCAGGGTTACTCTCCATCTGACCATTCCATCTGTATCTTCCTGTGATATAAGGCCTTCCTCTTCACTGCCAACGACACGGCCAATCTTTGTGTCAAACACAAACTTAATTATCACACACTCCCACACCCCCTACACAATCACATCTCGATCATTTATGAATGCCACACATAATAAGGGACAGAGCATTGATCCCTGTTCTACACCAGCAGACACTGGTCTCCAGTTACACAAACAGCCTTCCGCCACTGCCCTCTGTCTCTTGCCACTAAGACAATGTTTGATGTAACACACAAAGTTACCCTTGATATCATGACTATTTTTAAAAATCAGTTTCCCACATGGGGCTTTGTCAATGGCCTTGTCGAAAAACTACATAAACAACATGCTCGAAACAATACAATAAATTTAATTTGGAATGTCTTCCCCGATGACGTCATGCTGACTATCCCTGATTAAACCTTGTCTCTCTAAATGAAGATCAATCTTCTCCTTTCCTATTTTCTCCAATACTTGGCCTACACTGATCAACTACTGACTGGTCTACAATTCCCCGATCTATTTTAACCACCCTTCCCATTAAGTGGGACCACATTAGTTGTTCTCCAGACATCTGGCATCTCCAACTTCCCTGGGGCCAGATTCGACGTAAACATTTGAATCAGGGCCTTTTGTCCTTTGTCTCCAACAGCAGCCTGTAATACAACTCACCCAGACCTGGCAATCAGTCTAATTTTATACCAGCCAAATCCTCCGATCCCTCTCACATCTTATATCAATCTGTTCAAGAGCTTCCCAATCCATCTTCTTGAATTCTGTCCCTGCATCTTCCTTCTCCAAAGTGAAACAGATATGGAACTCTTATGTAACAATCGTCAATGTTCTCCAGCTTCACACACAGAGTCCCCCGTTGGTCTCTAATAGGCCCTAATTGTTTCCTGGTTATTCTGTTCTGATTAATGTACGTGGAGAACTTCTTGGGATTCTCCCTAACCTTGATTGGCAGCACTTCTCCAGGCCCCTGTGTCAGTCCGTCTCTCTGTGTGAACTTTCTAATCTTCACTGCGATCTCCTTTCATTTTTTCAATCACTGGATAACACAAACTGAGTTTCTCCATCAGTTAATCTTGCCTCTAATAAGATAGACATGAAAGTAACTGTTTAATTTCTCTGTAATTTCCTAGTTCTCTGCAATAAATTATCTTGTGTGGATATTCACCATTCCACACGTGTCTTTGCCTTCACTTTGCCATCAAGTATCGAGAGAAGCGTTTGGTCATCTTTACGTTTCTTGCTAGTTTGCATTCGTTCTTTGCATTGTTCTTTTTATTTGAGAACATAGAACATAGAACATAGAACAGTACAGCACAGAACAGGCTCTTCAGCCTACGATGTTGTGCAGACCACTGATCTTCATGTATGCACTCTCTAATAAGTTCATTGATCCTCCTTTGCTGGGTCCCAAATATTTCTGAATCCATTGTTTACCCCAATATCTGGCATTTTTCTGAGCTGCTTCCTTTGATCTAATGCAATCTTTAACTTCTTTTGTTAGCTATTGGTAAATCACCTTACCCTTTTGCTGTTTGCCCTGTGGTGGATATTCATATATTCTACGGTATCGTGTTTATTAAAACACCAACCATTGCCTGTCTGCCAGTAAATCTTTTTCATGTACTTCTCCAATTCACTGAATTACAATTTGCCCCTCATACATTCATCACTTGCATGACTCAGGTTTATAACCACAATTTCAAAAAAATGCTTTTGTAATCAGACATCACATAAAATTCAATACCTTATGATTAATATTCCAAGCACCTCCTTTACAGCAGTGTTTTCAATTAACTCCTCTGATCACATAACATCAGTTCCAAAACTGCCTGACGTCTACCTCCGTGCTCAACAGACTGTTAAAGGAAACCATCTCAAACATGGTCATGAAATCCATTTTTCCCAGCATTAGCATTAACATCGGATAACGCAGTTTAGCTGCAGCTTGAAACTGGTCATTTTCATTGTAGTACCCACATACCTACATATAGGTTTCCCTGTTTTATAACATAACCAACCTCTGTATTGCAGCTTTCGCTTTTATATATAACTTCCATCGATGTTTGCTTCCCCTTGCTGTCTATAAGTTCTCCCTTATCAGGTTCCGTGGAATCTGAGCGATGTGGCCTCTGGGGAGATTAATGGTAGATTCATGTGAGACATTTTGTGAGGCTTTTGTGGACGTTAAAATAATCTCGTCACGTTATTCGTTCTTCTCAAGTGTCATTGTGATATTTTCACTCGATCTCCCGTTATGATGGTGGAGAAGAGAAGTAAGGTCTCTCAGCAAAGCTGTGCATTTCCCCCAAACAACTGAGGCTGCTCTAAACTAGGTGGGAACCTTACATCGGGCTGGTAAAGTGTTGCTGATGCTGTACAGTATCCTAGTGTGATCACATCTGGAGTCTGGTGTACACATTTAGTCTCCTCACTGAAGAAAGGACATTAGTATATTGGAAGCAGCTCAGAGATGGTTCCCTCAACTGATTCCTTCAATGAAGGTGTTAGCTTATAACGAAATGATGATCAGTTAGATCCAATACACATTGGAGTTTATGAGAATGAAAGATGATCGTATTTTTACATAGAGCACCGGGAGGAGTCAGCAACAGAAGACAATTACACAGCCAATGGAGGAATCCATTTCACTTCTCCGGCCTGTTACACAGGAACAGCAGAAGGGTATTCAAGCCTTCGACCCTATTACACCAGAACAGGATGAGACTTTCAGCCCCTGGAGCCTGATATACCGTTACAGGAGGAGACCAAACAGCTCCTCGATCCTTTAACACTGGACCCAGTGACGGCTGTGCAGCACAGTATCCTGTTACACAGAAACAGGATCGGTCAATTCAACTTCCTCAAGTCTGTAACACAGGAAATGGAAGACACTGGAAGAGGTTATTCAGCATGAGAATTAGAGAAGGGGATAAAATTATTTGAGACTTGTTATGGAAAGGAAGAGTTCATTCACACATGTATGCGTTATATGGGAACACGAGAAGAACAATCACTCTCTTGATCCCATTTCAGAGATGCAGGAGGTGATTGTTCAGTATGAGCCTGTTATGAAGGAACAAGAAGAGACAATTCAGCTCCTCAAAAAGTTACATAGTAACAAGAAGATTTCACAAGCCCTCAAGCTCCTGATGTATCATCAGGAAGAGGAGAAGCAGGTCTTGAAAATGTAAATCAGGATGTTCCGTCCATTGAGACTATAATGTAGGAACACGATGCGGACATTCAGCCCATTGAGTGTGTAAACCAGGAACAGAATTATTCCATTCAGACATTCATGCCTCATCCACAGCGATTGGAGCAGATCTTTTAAAGCGTTGTTCCTGTTACACAGGAACACGGCAAAGGGAACCTGGAGATTACTGAAAGGGTAGGAATTAGGATAATCATCTTCCGTGATGAATAAAACTAGTGAGCAATCTGTCGGGAATTAAAGGAAATTGTGCGAATCCATTATTAATTAATTAACAACAGGGGATTTGCAACGTCAAAATTGAATACAGCAGAATCAGCATTGTTTTTTTAGGAAATTATTTGTTCGAGTTCTTTAAATATGTGACAAAGTAAACAATAGGATACTGGAAGGGTAAAGTATCTGGAATTTGAGAAAACATTGATTAAAGCGCTGTACAAACGATTAAGCTTCAAAATAAGAGGACATGGGTTTCGGAGGAAGGTATTGACTTGGATAGAGAAATGGAATAGTTGTTTCGTTTAATGGTTGGCACCTTTTGGGGTTCTATAGAGTTAAGGCCACATGACCCGACTATTTCCCATCTATTGTATTACTTGGATGAGGGGATAGAAAACACTACAGCCACATTTTCAGCTGATACTAAAACAGGTGGCAAAGTAAGTTGATACAATGAAGATGTAGAAAATTTACAAATGGAAGTGAAGAGTTCAGATGAACGGACCAACATCTTGCAGATAAAATTTAATGTGGATCAGTATGGGATTATCCATTTCGATCAGAGGAATCGAACTTTTTATGGAACTGGAAAACAACTTCAGAGTGCTTATGTGCAAAGGGATCGGGGTGTACCTGTGCATATCACAGAAGACTCACATGCAGGTACTGCAGGGAATGAGAAAGGCAAGTGCAATTTCAGCATTTAATTCGAACTCAATCGAATATAAAGGAAGGGAAGAATTGCTGCAACTCTGCAAGGTGTTTGTGAGAGTGTAACTAGCGGACTGTGTACACTTCTAGCGCCCTGACTGCAGACGGATGTTGTTACAATGAAGGCAGTTCAGAACAAATTCATTAGATTGATTCCAGAGATGAATTTGTCTTTTGAAGAGCGTTTGAGCAGTTCAGACCGATACACTCTGGGTTTAGAAGAATGAGAGGAGACCTCATTGAGGACTGGAGGATGTTAAAGGTGATTGACAATGTCGGTGTGGAGTGGATATTTCCTCATGTGCGGCAAACTAGGACAATAGATCATCGTTTTAAGATTAGGCAGAGCAGATTTAAAACAGGGATGAGGGGAATTTACTTCTCTCAAAGCGTTGTGAATCTGTGTAATTCACAGTCCCAGAGTGCAATGAGTGCTGGGACTTTGAGTAAATGATGGGATAGGGAGAGCACCAAGAAAATGGGACTGAGGCCATAATGACATCAGCCATGATTGTATTAAATCTCGGATCAGGATGGATTGCTGACTGATGCTCCTTGTTCTTATTCAGTACTTCGACTGTGCTACACCAGAATGGGGGAGGACTGATTATCAAGCAGGAAGCAGGCATTCCGGATATACCAGTCTCAATCAGTTCGACAGAGCGTAGCCAGTGGAGTCGCACTGTGACCAGCGCTGAGTCCTCACCTCTTTACAATCTATATCAATTATCAGAAGGAGTTGAACAGATTTACTGCTACTAAATTTGGTGATGACACTAATTCGGCAAGTAAGTAAGTTATCAAGAGAATGTGGAGATTCTGAAAATTGATATAGACAGGTAAAGTCAATGAATAATAGTTTACCAGGTGGGATATAACTGAATATATAGCCTGCAATCTGTTTCAGAGAGTTTGTAAGGCAGTATTATCCTGTAATGGAGAGGGATTACAGAGTTGAGTGAAACAGCGTGTTCTGGAGGCTTCACTCTGGCCTATTCAGACATGGGAAGTGTTGATCCATCTGATGTTCACATTGGCTCCTATGCTGTCAGTACAAACGGGATATATTGATGCAGTTGGTTGGTGGTGGGGAGTGGTGAGGGCGAGCGTGTTTTGAGCCATGTACAGAGGGCTTTAATCTGACATTCCATCCTTTCTTTCGAAATTTATATCCGAGGACAATGGGAATGGCTGTTTCTGAATGAAGAGGCTGTGGCTGCTGCTAGGACTGTGGGTATTCACCAACATGCTGTACTGTTTCTGGGCACACTGCAACATTAATGAGGTAAGAGCTCCTTCAGTTCTTCTACCCCTCCTCATTGACATGGGGACCCCAAAGAGCTATGTATACCATTGGGAATCCCACTATACTTGTTGGGCCGAAGGGCCTGTTTCCACACTGTAAGTAATCTAATCTAATCTAATCTAATCCAGATGGAGAGAGGTTGATGTTCAAGTGAACACAGGGCTATTGGAAAGAGAATATCAAAGACATAGGAGCAAAAAATAAATACTGGGAAAACAGTGATACACCCTGCAGAGGAGAAAACATTCACCTCATCTACCACATAGATCCTCCATCACTGAACGGTGACACTGATGCTGAGATATTGGGAGATGATGGATATTCACCCACTCCTGCCTGGAACGTTCCAGATCATAGAAACTGAATGAAACAGTGACCCTAACAGCCACTGGCAGCACCATCCTCCCCCTGGTGTGAAGCTGCAGGCCGTGTTAAAGGAGGCGACACCGCTCTGTGGCCAGCTCCTTGTTCAATCAGGGTCCCCTCACACTCTGATCCCGGGTTAAGTGGGGCTTGGGAAGCTGGTCTTGAAAAACCTGCGGTGGATACAGCAAATCCCTTTCCCCCCCACACTCTCTCCGTAGTTTCAAAGCTTCCCTCTCTGCAACCTCAGCTCCATTTGCTGTTCATGTTGCAGGCCCAGATGCTGTAACTACAGTATCCATGCTCCATCCAGAGTTGGGTCACAAACTACTCAGGTATCCCTGAATGTCTGCGGCAGCTCACAGCACAATGTCCTGCAAACCATCCCCAGCACCTCCACTAACTTTTCAATAACAGGACACAAACAGAAGCCCCTCATCTGCAAGTGTTATGGACCAGACCAGACCCCCTCAACATATTTTCCTTTTTTAAAACATAGATGTGAATTGGATGATCCAGATGTGTTGTGACTGGGCAATCCACTCAACGTTAAGCAAAATGCAATCCATGTAAACGCTCTAGTTAAAACACAATCAAATTGAAGAACGGTTGGGATAGCTTCTCTATTGGAACACTTATACAAACAATAGATACATTACCTTCTACTAATTAACTGTTCTAAAACAGGAACATTCCATAAACGTGCCTCTTGACAAAAAGGTAAATTCATACACAAATCTTACGTGCAGTTCTCCAATCCAGGAGGAAGAAACTTAAAAAGAGTTTTCAGAGAAAAGAGCGGCTCGGAAACATGTATTGAAACTTTCAACTCTTCTGGGATCACCAGCAGCTTCCATTGTTAACACTGTTTTAATAAAACCTAAAGGACTCCACAGTTATATACTTCTGCCATTTCCAGGCAGCAGTTCTGCACCTCTGACTTTAAGACCTCTCTTCAATAAAATACCCACGAGAAAGTAACCTTTGTAAAGTGATAGTATAGTCATAACTCCTCCTTTGAAAAAAAAAAGATACATCAATCTACAAAGATAGCCTCATTTTAAACCCTTTATTCTTATTGTTATAGTAGACTACAAAACATATATATTGCATTGACACTAAGCATGGAAACATTCACAACTCCATTCTATTTCAGTCAGTTTACTCCAATCACAAAACGCCTCTGCTTTTCTTCATCCAAGTGTTGACACCTTATCAGCAAGTATGGTTTCTCGTCCTGTCACCTGTATAACTTCTACATTGAATGGCAGCAACATTAAATGCTATCTGAACAGACTGGAAGTTTTCTGTGAAGTGGTCACCCAGTCTACCTTTAGTTTCCCCAATGTAGGGCAGACCACAATGTAAGCAGCGAATGTAGTAGACCGGATTGTGGAAAATTTTGTAGGATGCTGCTTCACCTGGGAGGTATGTTTGGCCCCTTGGATAGTGAAGAGGGAGAAGGTAAATGGGAAATGTAACACCTCCAGCAGGGGAAAGTGAAGTTGTACTGTGGTGGGGGTGGGGGAGGTTGGGGGAGATGTTGGGAATGAATAAAGAGCGGACCAGGGTGTCCTGGAGGAAATGGCCCTCCAGAAGGCGGAAAAGGGAGAGGAGTCAAATATGTGTCTAGTAGTGCCATCTTGCTGGAGGTGGGGGAAATGCGGACTGATGATTCTCTGCATGTAAACGCTGGTGGGTTGATAGGTAAAGACAAGGAGAACTCTAACACTGTTGCAGGAGGGAAGAAAGAGGCTGAGGGTAGAAGTGCAGGAGGTGGGTTGGAACAGGTTGAGGGCCCTGCCGATAGCAGTGCTGGGGAATTCTCGGGTGAGGAAGAAGGTGAACATTTCAGAGGCCACATTTTTGTAGTTGAAATCATCAGAAGCAATGCGGTGGAGACGGGGGAACTGAGAGAATGGAATGGAGCCTTTGCAGGAAACAGGGTGTGAGGATGCGTACTCCAGGTAGCTGTGGGAGTTGGTGGTTTAATACTGGATATCAGTGGCTGGTCTATCCCCATAAGAAGAAGGAGAGATGTCGAGGAACGGAAGGGAGGAGACAGAGATAGATCAGGTGAAAGTGGGAGGGGTGCAAATTGGAAACGATGAACTTTTCCTATTCTGGACGAGAGAGAAGAGCAGCAGCTATGATATCATCTACGTATCGGAGAAAGAGTTGCTGGAATAGAACTGGAACAAGGAATGGTCTACATACCCCAAGAAGGAACAGATATAACTTGGGCCCACGTACGTATCCATGCACCGCCTCTGTATGGCAGGAGCAGGCTGAAGTAATGAGTCTGCCCAGGCAGTTCATTTTGTGGATTTTCAGGAGGAGATAAAAGCGAACCCTGCTGTCAGAGGACCGTCAGCTTCGGGACTGTTAGGTGCCGGTGAGTGTGTGTGTGTTTGGGGAGTGGGGGGGGGGCGAGTGGGTGGGAATCTCCAGATGAAATGTGGTCAGATGTAGTTAATAAAATAACCTGATGGGTCCTGGTAAGGTAATGGACAAGCAGGTGAAATGTGGAGCTATCTGAGAGCTGGCACTTTGCCTCTAAAATGTCGAGGTGAGTCCACCAGACTATAGCAGCACCACCCTTATCAGCTGAATAACATAGTCAGGGTTGGATCGAAGCCTACACTGTACAGTCTGTTCAGAGGGTGATAGGTGGATATGGTGAGGGGAATATAGAGAATTTAAGATAACCAAACTCACATGGAGCGTTCTCAACGAACAGATTGTATTCAAGTAAACGCCAGAGGAAAGGGTCCAGGTGGAGGGAGAGTGTCGGAGCTGGGCGAAGGGTCTATGGGATGGGGAGTGTACTCTTGCACAAAGAATGGCACACCGAGGAGAAGACAGTGGAAGAGGAGTTCAACATTATGTTGTGCCTGAAATTCATTAAAGTGGGGGCACAGAAGGATAAAGCTGAGACCTTTGCTGAGTACAGAACATTCAGCATTAGAGCGTGGAAGGTTAGGAAGGATAGTGAATACACGACAGGCAGGTGGGCTTGGGGAAGGGGGTGGACTCAGATTGCAGGGCATTGGTGGGGTGGCAGGTTCCAGAGGCTCATAGGAATCTGTAAGTTATTCCATCTTGTGGGCCTCGTATGTGGGCAAGCATGGCGAATGAGCTGGAGAATGAAGTAGAATTGGGGAATGGTGCAGCCTTGAGCCAATGTGATGTGACGCAGTTGAACAGAGAAAATGTTGATCTCAGTGTCAACGACACCGCACGCCCTGTCCTCAGAAAGTAAATGATTGAAAATAATCGGACTCATTACCTTATTGTAATGCAATGATTTCATTGGGGTGACACTCATCAAGCAAGGTCTTACTTTTCTGAGATTTTAGACCAAACTGTGAAAATTGAATATATCTTGATGTTATTAATAAGACAAATCCATCCATGGTTTTGGAAGGCACTAGCAAGTGCAATGTTTATTTGTCATTCCCAATAGCTCTAGGGAAGGTGTCATTATTCATTGAGGAAATTACCAGCACAGAATTTCCTCAGATTCCCGTTGACTACATTTTCCTGAGGGTCAATGATGCTGCAAGATTCAAATATTACTTTGATTGCAAAGGAGGTTACTCTGATCTCACCTCAACTGATATTCGAAAATCAGTTAAAATACTAAAGAGCAAAAGGATAGAACACGGCATATTTGAACAATGTTGTCACTATCCTCGCAATGTTTAAGGACAAACAGATGCATGGACTTCTGATTCTGAGGAGAGGTTTTTCCTATTTGGGATGAGGCTGTTTGGTTAAGCGCTGTGACAGAGAGACAGAAAAAAGTTCCAGTCTCTATGGGGAAAAAAGGACCCGATTCACGGTGCATTGGAAAAGTATAGACATACACGATTGTCTGTTCCTATCGGGCATTGATCGTCTCAATCTCATCATTCACTGATGAACAATAGCAGCACCGAAGCCAGCAGCTCCCATCATCACAGTGGAAAGCAAAAAGGGTAAGTGATGGCCAGTGGAAGTAGGATTAACTAGGGAAATGGTGTAATTTACAGTTGGAGTGGCAGAAGAAGGGTGTGAAGAGATATCATCAGTGGAAGAGGATGTGGCAGCAGAAGGGGTAGTGCAAGGGAAGTAGAAGTGTAAAGAAAGAGTAGGAAGGGGAGGAAGAATGGCTAATGAAGTTTTAGTGACAGGGAAAAGCTAGTTTTTGGAAAAGTGAGGTTGCGTGAAAACAACAACTGTTCAGGAAAATTGGGAACTGATTCGATTGAAAATTAAGATTTGATGTACTTCTTTTTCTATCACTTGTTTTTTTTATCAGATTGTACATTTACTCTGTAGTTTTGTATCTCTATCAAATGCAGGTGACGTGTTTTTTTTCTCCCCTGGTTTTGTCTCAACATTTTTGAATTTTTTAACAGTAGGGATTTGCTTCCAATTCAAGATAGACATGAGAATATGATTTGATCTCCTGCAGTTTGTTCCATAACATAGAATTTAATTGAATATTTATCCTCATCACATTAGCTGATTCAAGCAATGAGTCTGTGCCCATCCTGCAGATGCAAAATTTCTTCAGTTCTGACTATTGTTACAAAGAACAGTGCCACACAAAAGGCTAATATTCCAGTGCAAGGTGCCAAACCATAGTTCATCCTAAATTAGTTACAAGGTTAATGAATAAGACATGTTGAGCGACAGAATGTAAAAGGTGAATTTAACTTTGTGTCGCAATTTGCAGCATCCTCATAATAGGTGTTAACTACATCACTCTGTAAATTCCCCAAAATAAGAGCAAGAAGAGCCTGGAATTTTTAATTACTCATTTGTGGATAACATCTTGAGAACAGGAAGGAAATCAAGGTTTGTATATGATATTCATAAATGATGATGGTGAGAATGTGGAAGATGGATGGCAGTGGAATGATAACTAGTGTTGGGGATGACACAAAGATTAGCTGGGTGCTTCACAGTGAGGAGGAAAGGGTTAGGCAACAGGACGATATAAACAGATGATTTCTATATACAGATTAATGGCCGATGAAGTTTAACACTGATAAATGTGAGCGGATGCACATCTGAATTAACAAGACAAGTGAGTTCTCAAACTTTGAAGGGCGAGGACTAAACTTTCTCATTTTTCTTTGCAGCAGTGAAGGGTTGATGAGGAAACATGGTACAGGTATATAAGAGCATAATGGGTATGGAGGGGATGAACAGACAGCAGCTGTTTCCTTTACTCGAAGGGTCAAAAACAAAGGGAAACATACTTAAAGTGAAAGGCAAGGGATTGAGAGAGGATTTGTGGAGTCTGTATTGAACTGAGAGGGTGGCACAGACATAGAATATAAAGTTCCTATGTGTGGAAACAGGCCATTCGGCCCAACGAATTCGCACTGATCCTCCAAAGAGGAACCCACCCAAACACGTTACTCCTATATTTACCCCTGACTAATGCATCGAACCTACACATTCCTGAACAATTTGGGCAATTTAGCATGGCCAATTCACTTAACTGCACGGGGAGAATGTGCAAAATCCATACAGGCAGTTCCCCGAGGCTGGAATCAAACCTGGGTCCCCAGCGCGCTTAGGCAGGTGTGCTAACCACTGAGCCGCCGTTCTGCCCCTGGTGACATGTGTCTGGAATGCATTTCCTAGGCGGGTGAGTGATCAGGTAATCTCACAAACATTTTAAAAAAGCATCTGGATATGCACTTGGTGGTGCAGGCTCGCATTTTCATCCAATTATTCTCTGTGTTGGCAGCCACAAACACTCAGATATATTCTGAAGCAATAGCTGATGGCAGATCTAGTTTGTTCCATAGACTGAACTCAGTAAGTGAGCCTCCAGTGAAGTGCTGGTGTTATCTCCCACTTTCTATTTAAATGTTTCGGTTTCCTTCAGCTGGTAATGAAATTTCCTGTGTCTATGATGTCATTTCCGGCCCTTTATTTCAGAGGATGGTAGATGGAGTCAAAATTGATGCGGTTGTTAATGGAGTTCCGGTTGGAATACCATGTTTCGAGGAATTGTTGTGTTTGTCTCTGATTGGCCTGTCCTAGAATGGATATGCAGACCTAGTCAAGTTGCGTACTTCCTCATCAGTACGTAAGAAATTAGTGTTGGGATCATGTCTTTTGTAGCTAGTTGATGTTCAGAAAACTGACCACTAGTTTTCTGCTTGTTTTTCCGTTGTAGTGTTTGTTACAGTTATTGCAAGGCTTATTGTTCCTGGGGCAGAACAGGCAAAGATGTGAATTTATTGCGGTGCTCAAAAGTATGAAAAATATTGCAGAGTAGAAAAATACTCTATGAGTTGGCATTACAGCATCAAAGAGTTCTAATTTCAAGTTTGTCAGCAAAAGAGCTAGAAGTGAAATTAGGAAAACGTCTTTATTTAGAGAGTTGTTACGAATTGGAATTGACTGGCTGGGGAAGTTGTGGATGAAGATTCAAAAGAGAACTGGATATACATTTGAATTTAACGGGCTAAAGAGGGAGGACTGGCAAATGGGGAGGGGGGGTGCTTGGGAGACATTTTTGAAGCTGATTCATACATAATGGCCAATGGCCTCCTCCTGTACTTTAAAGTTTTGCACTCTAATATACGCCAGCTGTGAATAAAAGTCATTATCCAATTATTTCACCGTGTAAATGCTCACAAATATCTGATTATTTGGTGCAGCACAAGCATTTAAAATGCAAGTATTGCAAGGTCAGTTTCATTATGAAAGACAATTATTGCTCAGAACATGAATATTTTACATGTTGTATTCCAATTACTAAAACAAATATATCATTGCTTTGTCACAAAACTCTTTGGAAAGCTCTGACTTTTCTTTGAAACTATATTATGTTCGTTGCTTTTTTTCACTCTCCACATTTCATATTAAACATCATTCATTCTAAAAATTGGAAGTTTCCAAATTATTTTTCACTAAAATTTGATAACACAAATAATTTATTTAGTTTAATATTCACAGTCCAAGTTCAATAATTGCCATTTTTAAATTGCTGTGAAATTGCTGAAGATCGTACATTTCAGTGAGAAATTAAACTGATTGTATGAGAACGCTAATTCTATTTGTATGTTCAATCGTTTGCTCACTCTGAGCATATAATCATTCAGAAGCCAACCACTTTAAAAATATTGGAGAGGCAAAACATAGCTTTGAATCCTGACATTCTGTGTGCAATTCTGATCACAACAGTTATGTTCTTTCTTCGATAAAATAAGATGTACATACTTTATTTCTGTGTGAGAAAATCTTGACAGGAGTTATATTGTAGTTCCATAAGTATAGAATCAACATAATTGATTTAAGAGATTAGAGTTCAGTTGAATGATTATCGTTCACATCTTATTTTTTGCCCAATTCATGAAATATAGCAAACATCCGATTATTGTTCGGGTCAGTAATCTCAACACCTTGCAATGAACTACGCTGAAAATTGCTTCAAATAGATCTGAAATCATTTACAGTATTATTGGACCTCACAACTGCCTGTGATACAGAGAGACTCAGTGGCCTGTTCCAAAATCTGTGCATTGAGCTTCTAACCTTGGTCAGGGCAGACAGTGAAACATTAATTCAAAACAAATAATTTGGAATCCACCTTGGGCAGGTGGAGAACCCGCCAACAGACTATCACTGGTCTGAGTTTAGGTACAAATGTTTTCCAGGTTAAATACTAATGGCTGACCAGCAAGCAAGTTTAAAAAGTCATCTTCATAAGACCCTGGCCCAGAGACCAGACGTGTAGACATGGAAAGCCAGAAGCACACCATACAAGTTACCTATGGTGATGAGGTCTGACCTGCCTCCCAGACTCCATACATCTGCACCCCGGATCAGACATGGGTGAAGACGTTAACAAGTTGACAAACTATTGCAGTGCCTTGTGTCTCACAAGGAACCCTGTAACTCCATATCCAATAAATGTCACCTTCACATTCTCCAGTATCAAAATAAAATTGTATATCTCTGTGAATGGTCAGAGATTACTGCATGGATCACACAGTAGAATGTATGTGAAGTAACCAGCAGCAATCAGCAATCCAAAAATCACATTAATAACTGAACTTGGCGGATTCCGTCTGGTTTAAATAACCACACATATCATACTGGCCTTCAGGTGACTGTAACAATGCACACCATAACTGGAGGTTTTGGCCTTACACCCCTCCAAAGCTTCCTGATGTCACACACATCACTCACTCTCGCATTCAACAATTGATGAGAATCCACAAGCTGGGTGAAACTGGAAACATAGAACAGTGCAGCACAGTGCAGCACTGCGCAGGCCCTTCTTCCTTTGACGTTCTGTCGAACTTTTATCCCACTCAGAGATCAGACTAAACTACATACCTTTCATTAAACTATCATTTATGTGCCTATCCAATTAAATATCCCGAACATAGCTGACTTTAATACAACTGCTGGCTGTTCATTGCACACACCCAATTTTCTCTGTGTAAAGAACCTACCAAAGAAGGCTACCCTAAACCTTCCTCCAATTACCTTAATATCATACCCACTCGAGAGCCATTTAAACCCTGGGAGAAAGTCTCTGGCTATCCAATCTATTTATGCCTCTCATCATCTTGTACACCCCTGTCAAGTCACGCTCCATTCTTCTTCGTTCCAATGAGGAAAACACCCTAGCTCCCTCAAATTTCTTTATAAAACATGACCTCCAGTCCAGACAGCATCGCCTCAGCACCCTCACCAAAGCTTCCACATCATTCCAATAACAAGGCAACCAGAAATGATGACAATATTCTCAGTGTGGACTCACCAGAGCTCCATCGATTTACAGCATAACCTGGCAGCTCTTAAACTCAATCCCTCGGCTAATGACCACATCAAACGCCTTCTTAACAACCTTATAAACCTGGGTAGAAACTTTTTGGGAGCTATACCATCGACCATATGATCCCTCGTTCCTCCACAATGTAAGAATCCTGCCTTTAACCTTTTTTCTGCATTCAAATTCGACATTCCAAAATGAATCGTATCCCACTTTGCTATATTGAGCACCATTGGCCACTTAGTAGCCGGGTCCTGCATCCTGTCAATGTCCTGTTGCAAACGACAACAGCCCTTCACACTATCAACAATTCCACCAACCTGTGTTCAATCATCAAACCTACGAACCTACCCTTCCACTTCGTCATCCAAGTCATTTATCAAAATCACAAGCAGCAGAGGTCCCAGAACCGATCCTTACGGAACACCACTGCTCACCTAGTTCCACACTGAATACTTACCATTTACTTCCAGCCCCTGTCTTCCATGGGCTAGCCAATTCTGTATCCAGACAGATAGGACTTCCCATATGCCATGCCTCCTTACTTTCTGAATGAAACTACCATGGGGAAGCTTATCAAACACCTTGTTAAAAACCATGCAATTGGCATTCACTGCTCTACCTTCTTCAGTGTGTTTAATCCCATCCTCAAAGAATCCAGTAAGAGTTGTGAGGTATGACCTGCCCCTCACAAAGCTAAGCTGATTATTTCTAATCAGACTATGATTTTTCAGAATCCTCTCCAATACTTTGCCGAATACTGATGTAAAACTGACTGGTCTGTCATTCTCAGGACAATCTCTGTTTCCTTGCCTGAACAAGTGAGTAACATTTGCGACCCTCCAATCATGCGACACTACTCCAATGGAGAGTGAAGACGCAAAGACCATCGCCAAAGGCACAGAAATCTCTTCCCTTCCTTCCTGTAGTAACCTAGGGCGTTTCCCTCTGGCCGAGTGATTTATCTATCCTTATGTTTGTACTTCAATCAGTCTGTATTTCATCTCAACTTGTTTACTCCCTGTCCAACCAACTGATTGACTGCTTTCCATTTCAGGGCTCTGTACATAGAACATAGAACAATACAGCACAGAATAGGCCCTTCGGCCCACGATGTTGTGCCGAACTTCTATCCTAGATTAAGCACCCATCCATGTACCTATCCAAATGCCGCTTAAAGGTCGCCAATGATTCTGACTCTACCACTCCCACGGGCAGCGCATTCCATGCCCCCACCACTCTCTGGGTAAAGAACCCACCCCTGACATCTCCCCTATACATTCCACCCTTCACCTTAAATTTATGTCCCCTTGTAACACTCTGTTGTAGCCGGGGAAAAAGTTTCTGACTGTCTACTCTATCTATTCCCCTGATTATCTTATAAACCTCTATAAAGTCACCCCTCATCCTTCGCCGTTCCAACGAGAAAAGGCCGAGAACTCTCAACCTATCCTCGTACGACCTACTCTCCATTCCAGGCAACATCCTGGTAAATCTTCTCTGCACCCTCTCCAAAGCTTCCACATCTTTCCTAAAGTGAGGCGACCAGAACTGCACACAGTACTCCAACTGTGGCCTAACCAAAGTGCTGCCTTCCTGAGCAAGTATGGTTCCCAACATCCTGTGTATTATGGAACGGAAAACATGGGAAGGGCAGATGCCGAAAGCTTTGACTCTGCTGCTCCTCAGATGCTGCCTGACTGGCTGTGCTTTTTCAGCGCCACAATTTTCGACTCTGATCACCAGTATCTGCAGTCCTCACTTTCTCATTACTGAGGGCTGTCGCCTCTTTACACTGAGCAGGGAACTAATCAGCAGAAACTCGTTGTACCTGGATCTGACTGTTCAATTCTGGAAAGTTGCATTTGATGAGCACATTTACTAAAAACGAAATTAAAATTCAACAACTATTCATTCAGTCACAGAGTTACAATTTTGGTTCATGAATTGGACAGGTTGATAACGAGCAATGAATGACTGAAGAACTCCGAGGTACAGAGTGTTCCAAGTGACAGACAGATATGATAAGTAAACGAGGTGACATGTGGAAGTGTGACATTTTTGCCCTTTCTGAGATGTGTTTGAGGGACGTCAGGGCTGACAACGCAATACTCTGTGGTACCAGAACTACAGGAGAAAGTGAGGACTGCAGATGCTGGAGATCAGAGCTGAAAATGTGTTGCTTGAAATGTGGAGCAGGTCAGGCAGCATCCAAAGAGCAGGAGATTCGCCGTTTTCTGCTCCTTGGATACTGCCTGACCTGCTGCGCTTTTTCAGCAACACATTTTCAGCAGTACCAGAGCTATAGTCAGGACAGGAGAGACGGTCAAAGAGGAGGTGGTATTGCCTTATTAACCATGGAGTCAGTTACTGGGGTAAGAAGGGAAAATATCTTGAAAGGATCTTTTAATGAGGCTTGGTGGTTAGAGCTCAGGATCAAACCATGACATAAACACTGCTATATTATTAGACCCCCAGATAAAGGTAAGTACGAGAGCAGGTATATAACCAAGGTGTGTAAGGTGTGTAAAAACAATAATAGGATCATTCTCTTCAGTCATGTCAATTCCAAACATTCATTAGGTCAGTGATAACTTTTTAAGAGGGGGCAGGTGTTTTGAAATTTATTCCAGAGAACATCTTATGTCAACATAGAGCAGAAACAACAATGGGCAGTGTAGAGCTGGGTCACTGTGGGGAACGAATCCATTCAGCTGTTCCAGACAGACGTGGGAGAGCATTATAGGACCAGTGACCGTGATATCACACATTTGACTTTGCTCAGGAAAAGGCCTCAAAAATGTTAGAAAAATAAAAGCTTGTTGCATTGGGGAGACAGATTTTATGGGAAGAAATGACAGGATCTGGCTAAAGTGTAGATTCTTCTGGGTGAAACTGTAGCAGAACAAGGGGGGGGGGCAGGGGTTGGGGGATCATTTAATTAAATTTGAATTGATGACATTGTTCGCCCAGCATTTCACACCAAAGATAAAATTTCTGAAAACAAACCCAGAGAACCTCAGATGTCGACACAAATTCCGAAAAGAATGAAAAAGGAAAGAGAATCTTAAAGCAGGTACCAAATGAGCAGGTCAATGAAAATCCTAAAAGAATGTAGAAAGTGGAGGACTAAACTTAAAAAGTCAGTGGAAGTGCAGAAGGAGGGGTGATAAAACATTAGCGGGTAAGATTAGCAAGAATCCAAAGTCATTTTTTGGGTTTATAAGGGGAAGAGGATAATGCGGGAAAAAATGGGAGTATTAGCGACTAAGGGGACAGCCTGTTCACAGAGCCAGCGAATATGTTAAAAACATTCCGACGAATCGGTCTTCAATTTGGAGGAGCTAAGGCAGAATTGGAAGTTTATGCAAGATAGCGTGGACAAATCACCAGATTAAAGGCCACCAAGTCTCACATCAGTGAGAGGGAAACAATTGTAAAAAATTCAGAGGGCTGTTGAGGCTGGATCATTAAATCTCTTCAAGGCTGAGACAGACAGATTTTTATACACGTGTTACGGGGAAATCGCAGGAAAGTGGAATGGGGTATTATCAAAATTAATATAACAAAATCGAAGGAAAAGCGGACTCAGTGAGCGGACAGACACATTGTTGCCCCTATGTCTAATGGTGTTCTTTTCCAATAGCCCTGTATTCACAAGAACATCAACCTCTCTCACTATGGAGTGAGACATAGTTTGGAATGCAAGCGAGGGATTCAAGGAATTCATAAACGCAATACTAACAGACAGAAAGTACCAGAGGACTGTAACAACACGGATTGCCAGTCGGGGTGAAGATTTGCATCGACACAGTCACCACTACCAGAAGGAAGACCTCAGCAAGATACTCTACAAGGCCGAGCAGAGACCTGCACTGGGGAGAAGGTAGTCAGGGGCCAGGTGTCAAGGAGTGCTGAAAGCCCAAACGCCACATCACTGTAGTGTCTTCTCCCTTCCCTGACCAAATCTAAATGTGGATGGATAGACAGACATGCCGTTGTAGCCGAGTAAGCAGTAAGGCTTTGACACAAGAAGCTTCGGACAACAGCAGCTCAGCAAAAATTACTGGTATACTCAAATAAAGTCATTTTCACTCTATTGTTACATCAGTCTAGATGGCATTTCGGGCAGCCGCACGTTCCTCTTGTGGAATGTGGCAGCTCAGGGAGATTTCCACCGGCCCTGGTGGCTCCACGTGTGGGCACTGCACCCTGCTTCAGCTCCTGGGCTACCATGTTAGAGAGCTACTGTGGGCGGCACGGTTGCTCAGTGGTTAGCACTGCTGCCTCCAAGCACCCAGGACTAGGGTTCAAATCCTGCATTGGCCAACTGTCTGTGTGGAGTTTGCGCGTTCTCCCCGTGTCTGGATGTGTTTCCTCTGGGTGCTGCGGCTTCCTCCCACAGTCCAAAGATGTGTCGGATACGTGAATTGGTCATGCTAAATTGCCTGTAGTGTTGGTATAGGGGGGTGGGTCTGGGGTGGGTTCTCGGTGGCTCTTCGGTGGGTTGGTGCACGGACTCATTCGGCCGAAGGGCCTATTTACACAGTGTAGGTAATCTAATTTATGATGCTCTCAGTATCATCGGAGATACTGAGAACTTCGTAGTTAAGTGCTATAGTTTGGTGGCCACATCCAAGACACAACCCTAGTTGTTTTTCTTTCATTACTGTAATATTCCAGACCAACGTTCATCGCCCTGAGTTCATTCGCTTTACCTGTCAGCCCTGTTCGCGTTTAAATAAACACAATTTAATCCAACATGCGTTCATTGTTTCCTGTCGTGTTCCAGGCAGAGAGTAGTTGGGCGACCACCAGGAATGGCAAAGGTTGCAGGCGGGGGGAGGGGGGGGGTCAGGAATCCCCTGTGCCCATTCCTCTCGATAACAAGTAGACCATTTTTGATTGTTGGGGGGGGGGGATGTCCATTCAGGGGAACGCAGCAGTAGCCAGGTTGGTGGTACTACCACTGCCTCTGCCGAACAGCGGGAAAGGGTAAACGTAAACAGGACGTTAAAGATGGCAGGGTCGATTGTTGGAGGGACAGATCGGAGAGTCTGTGGCCACAAACGGGAATCCAGGATGGTGGGCTACCTCCCAGGTGCTGGGTTCCAGGATATCTCCAAGTGGCTGCAGAACATTCTCAAGGGGGAGAGTGAGCAGCCAGAAATCATTGTGCACGTTGTCACAAATAATACCCGTAGAAGTAGGGGCGAGGTACTGCAGCGTGATTACAGAGAGCTAGGAGAAACATTTTAAAAAAACCTTGACAGTGGTAATCTCCTGAGAGGGAGATTATCGTCCGAGACATGCACTGGAGGGGACAGCAATATCTTGGCTGCCAGTTTTGCAAGTGTTACAAGGGTGGGTTTAAACTAGATTGGCAGGGGGTGGTATCCTCAAGAGCAGGGGGGCAAGTGCGAGGCTGGAAGGTGATACAGTAAACAGAAATAGTTAGCTGGAAAACGACAGATTGAAAGTACTGTCTTTTGAATTAAATTGCATCTATTTCAATGCAAGAAGGCCGACAGGTCAGGCCAATGAACTCAGGGTGTGGTTAGGTAGGTGGAACTGATATATTATCGCCATTACACAAACATGGCTAAGTGATGGATAGGACTGACAGATTAATGTGCCAGGGTACATATGCGTTAGGTGAGACAGAGATGGTGGAAGGAGGGGATGGGAGTTGCATTTCTCATTAAGGGGAGTTCCATAGCAGTAGTCAGAGATAAAATAACTGATGGATCACCCACTGAGGCTTTGTGGGTGGAGTTAAGAAGTAGGAAGGGGTTGGTGAGGTGATTGGGAATGTATTATACGCCCCCAAATGGTCAACAGGAATGAGAGTAACAAATCTGCAGGGAAAGAGGCGATTTTAATTTTTCTAATACAGACTGGAACGGCCAGAGTGTTAAGGGATTTGATGAGATAGAATCTGTTAAATGCGTCAGGAAAGTTTCCTCAAGCAGTATATAGAGTGTCCTACTCGGGAAAGGGTAAAACACGAAATTTTCAAAAAGCTATGTAGAGGGACAAAACTGGTCCACAGGTTCATGCTCGAACTTGGGGTGTGGCTCAGCTACAGGTAGCTGGGATCAAGGGAATCCCTGGAGGTATATACGAGATACAGAAGTTTATTGAAGAAGGAAATCGTCGAAACGGGGGTAAGAAAGAACCTTGGCTGAGAAAATTAGGATGAATCCAAAAAGGTACTTTAAATATATTAAAAGAAAAATCAAGAACTGGATAGAAAATACGACCCCTCAAAGACCAATGTGTACAAGTATGTGTGGACTATAAGAGATTTGTGAAGCCCTCAACGAATATTTCTAATCTATGTTTACCGTGGAGAAAGACATGATGACTTGAGAACTTGAGGAAGTTAGTGGTGATATCTTAGGGACAATCCGTATCACAGTAGAGGGGATTTGTTTTGGACGTACTAGAATGTTTGAAAGTGGATAAATCTCACGGTCCTTACCCGATATATCAAAGAAAACCTCAAGGGGCTCCAGAGGAATTGGCGGGGACCCTGGCTTATAATATTAACCACAAGTGACATCGCGGAAGACTGGAGGATAGCAAATGTTGTGCCCTTATTCAAGAAGAACTGAACAAAAAAAGCCTTGGAACTGTAGACCAGTAGGTTTAACATCCATGGCAGGTAAGTTATATGAGAAGTTTCTGAGGGATAAGATTTATATGCATTTAGAAAGACAGGCTTTGATTAGGAATAATATGTGTGGCTTTGTGAGAGGAAGTTTGTGCCTGACAATTTTCTTAAAGTAATTGGATAATGTGACCAGGCAGATTGACTTGGGTAGGGCAGTAGACGTCGAAACATGTGATGTTGGAAAAGCACAGCAGATCAGGCAGCATTCGAGGGGCAGGAGAAACTAGGTTTCGGACATAAGCCCATCGTCAGGAACTTCCAAAACATCGATTCTCCTGTTCGACTGATGCTGCCTGACCTGCCGTGTTTTTCCAGTGCCACACTTTTCTACACTGCTCTCCAGCATCTGCCGTGCTCACTTTCTCCAAGGGCGGTAGATTTAGTCGATATGGATTTCAGCAACAGCAAAACATAATGAGGCTTTACAGCCCCGGGAGACTGATATACAATTACAGGAGGAGGCCAATAAGCCCCTTGGGCCTATAAAACTGTAACCAGATCATGCAGCACCAGTATCCAGCTGCACAGCAACAGGATCAGTCTATTCAGCTATTTGAAGTCACTAACACAGGAAATGGAAGAGGCCTCAAAATGAGTGAACTTTGGGGTATACTGGAATAAAACCAGGCAACATATCCACTAATACCTGCCCTTCCATTCAGTAAGTTAGGGCTGAACTGCACTCGACCGCAATTTCTCCTTCATGCCCAATTCTTTGTAGCCCTCAACTCTCTGACAGGTCTAAATCCGTTGACACCCATTCGCAACCCCCCCCCCCCCCCACAACATTTCAGTGATGTAGCCTCCCCTAACTGTCTGGTCCCAACCGTCACGACCTCCTGAGAGAAGGAAACACTCCCCACACAAATACCTTGGCCTATTGTCATGGATAGAAAATATGAACACAGCGTAAAGTGACTGGCCCTGATATCATGGCAGTACTTGATTGAGCAAGATATCAAGGACACTTAACAAAATTTAACATGATGTAAATCAGTTGTAAACTCCCCACTTTTTTCAGAACACAATGGGGCTAGTGGACATCAATCCTCCCAATCCCTGGATATGCCTGTGGTCAATCCTCAGGGTAGCTTCTTTGGCACAAACATTTTCAGCTGCTTCATCAATGTCTTTCCTTCTGTCATACGATCAGGGGTGGGGATGTCCTGTGAAGATTATACAATGTTCAGAACAATGGGCCACCTCCTAAGGTACTAAAGTATCAAATCTGGAAAACATTTAAGGTAAAGGTAACATGAATCAAAAGCACTGCTGGACACTAAACATTTCCACGGTTAAAAGAAAGATGAACACCTTCAGCAGCTCTAGCTGGTTTTTAAAAAGCCATTCAGCCCATCTGATCTGTTGGATAACAAGAGGGGCAATGCATTCACTCACTCCTGCCCATTACACAAGAAGACAATTTTTTTTAAAAGTCGGTGTCGGAATCCAAAATATACACGCAGGAACCTGGAAGAACAAAATAAGCAAGGCAGCATCAAGACGTTGAGAAGTGAACGCCTTGGATATAACCCTTTGTCAGGACTGTGGTTAGGAGTAAGGAGGTCTATCGTTCAAGGGTTTGATGAGGGAGGAGAAGGCAGAGTGGCGAGGTGGGGATATGTGAACACAGAGAAGGGTTATCAGCGAGTTGCTGATGGGAGGGTTGAATCCAGTTGGTAGCTGGACAAAAGGTTGTTCAGAGGAATGGAAGGGAGGGGTGCGCCTGGGAAAGGAGTCGGGGGATTGGAAGGGAGGTTATTTGAAATTGGAGAACTCAATGTTAAGTCACTGGGGTGTAGGCTGCACAGGTGATAGATGAGATCTTGTTCCCCCAAATTATTGTTTGGTTCATTGTGGAAATGGAGGAGGCCAAGGATGGCCATGTCGGAAAGGGATTGGGAAAGAGGATTGCAATAGGAAGTGACTGGCAGGCCTTCCTTTCCACCTAACGACCCTACCTTTCAGCTCCCAACCGAATTCATCCCTCCCATCGCCCAGCTGGGTTGGACCCACCACTTGTGTCCACTTATCCTTAACTCACCATCTCCGATCTCCTCTCCCCAACCAATCCCTTCCCTCTTTATCTGCAGATCCCCCACACACCCCCCCCAACCCAGTTCTGAAGAACTGTTAGAACTGAAATGTTGGCTTTCCCAGCTCATGATGCTTGCTGTTTTCTTCCAGCCTGCTGTGTGGCTCCTATAACTCAGAAAGATAGAGTCTAATCAGCACAACATGCTGGTAGGCAGAAATCACGGGTTGCCCACTGAAATCCTTGAACGTCTTCCCTCTGGCCAGGAGGAAGATATTCAGTCCCTCGAGACACTGACACATGAATAGAAGAGGTCATTCAGCCCCTCCAAACTGTTAGACTGAAATAGGCGGATGTCATTGTTGCTGCAACACGACAAAACAATGAGGCAAAGACTGCACGGACAGACTGCTCCATGCTGTTTCTCCTGGCTCCAATGCTAATGTTACACACGTGTTATGTTAATGTGGTTTGCTGACCATGAGGAGAGAAAGTGATTGGTATGTACCAAGTCCAAGGAGGCATCTTCCATCTCCGAGATATTATGGATGAGGCTAAACTACTCAAAACATTTTTAGGCAGGCAACCCAGAGCATACCTTTGCAATTTGTTTCGGTAAGTGTACAATGAAAATTACCGGAGTAATTTAGCGAGATTGACTACTAGATTTTAAAACAAACAAAAACTTTATTCGTAAAATTACACATTGAAACACAAAGAACAGAATAAAGAATCACGTCAGAATTCAACCTATTCAGCGAGACTTAGTTATGCTGTTCGGAATATACACAACTGTCCCAATAAGCTAACGCCCATTAAAACCAGTACAAACGGAAAACCTACTTCCATGTTGAAGTTGAATGTCAGTAAAGAGAGAGAGTTTCCACACAGCTCCCATGTGAACTTCCCAGTTCAAAAATCAACTGAAAACTGCTCAGCTCAGCTAGTTCAGCTCAGCTCAGCTAGTTCAGCTAAAATGGGTCACCACTCTCCATTCATTATCCAGGTCACTTATAAAGAATGATCACATTGGCCTGAAGTCTCATCTGTTTCCATGTAAACAAAAGGCCTCTAAAAATCCTTTTCATCTTTGTACCAAATCAGACTGATCAAAGATTAGCCCCGTTTTATTGTACCTGTTGGGAAAAAAAAAACAAGGACAGAGTCTCCTTCGGCAAAGGAACAGCTTTTAGACAAAAAAAAGGCACTTGCTTTGCGACATGATTCCCCCCCCCCCAATAAAAAAGAACCACCAATGCTAAAAGATGGCTGCATTTCAAACTCAGTTAGTAGTCTGAAAACTGACAGATATACTATACTAACTGTAAATATTCAAACATGCACAAACCTATGCAAATTCAGGCCACGGTACACACACCACCGAACACCTCTGTATCTCATTTGAGTCTCAATAACTCATCTGATTTCACGTTTTCGCGACCTGCCACATGGACAATTGTCAGATTGAATGGCTGCAACAACAAGCTCCATCTAAACAGTCTGACATTTTTGTCCTTTTTGTTCCACAAATGTCAATGTGTTGTGATCAGTGTATGCGATTGTCTCAGATACATTGCTGGTAATATAAACACACTTATGGTGTAATGCCAACACCAAGTTTAAAGTCTCTTTCTCCACCGTTGAATATTTATATGGATGAACGTTCGACTTCCCAGAAAAAATACCCGATGGGTCTTTCTATTCCCTCATCATCCTCCTGCAGAACACCGGACCGACACCCACATCACTGGCATCGATAGCCACCTTGAAAGGCTTCATGTCACTCGTGTAGCTAATACTGGGGGCAGTGGTTAACACAGTTTTTTGGCTGTAAAATGCCTTTTTACAGTCCTCTGTGCACTGAGAGTTCTTGCCCTTGACAATTTGGTGAGTAGAACAGCCGCACTGCTTAAAGTTTGGCACAAACTTTCAGTAAAATCCAGTCAATCCCAAGAACCATAGCACTACATATTTCTTTTTGTCGGCTGTGTGAAACAATCCCCAACTACTTTCGTTTTCGTATCTCATGGGGGCATTTGTCCATGTCCAAAAACGTGACCCAGGAACCTTGACTTGGGCTTTCGCACATTCACTTTTAGCTAGGTTTACCACCAAGCCATCCTTCTGAAGTCAATTGACCAAGTCCGATAAATGCTGTAAATGTTACATTTCATGAGTCACTAAAAACCACCGGGTCATCAATGTACACCACATAGTTGGGTAATCCGGCAATGACTTTATAATCAGTCTCTTGTACCAAATGCCACAACTTTGAATTGATATAGTCCATTTGGCGTTATGAAAGCCGAAATTGCCTTCGCTCTCTTTGGCCGAGGTTCTTGGCAGTAGCCTCTGAGCAAATTCAACTTAGAAATGTAAATTGCTTCTCCCACTTTTTCGATACAGTTCTCCAAACATGGAATTGGATATGCATCAGTCTTTGTGACTTTGTGATAGTTCACACATGACCGCTGGGTACCATCTGGCATTGGCACCATGACGATACGTGAACTCCAGTCACTATAACTCACTTCGATTATGCCATCTTGGAGCATGCGCTCTACTCCTTCTGAACCTGTGCCAATTTTGGAAGGTCATGCCTATAAGGATGTTGCTTAATCAGGACAGCATCTCCTGTATCTACATCATGCACAATTATGTTCGTACTTCTCAGTTCATTTTCGCATATCTCTCCACGAGAGAGTAATAACTCTTTCAAGTCGCTTTGCTTTTCTTGTGTAAGGTAACTCAATAAGTTAACCCAATTTTTGACAACTTTCTCATTGTTCAATTTGATTTGAGGAATGTCCAATTCGGAATCCTCTGAACTTGGTTCTTCCTTCTGTGCTGTAATCATTAACGCCTTATCGTCCTACTTTCTTTCACTATCAAAATACCTTTAGAGCATATTCACATGACACACTATGTGAGATCTCATCCTGTCTGGAGTCCGTATCAAGTAGTTCACCTCATTCAATTTCTTCCCAATTTGCTAAGGTACACTAAAACTTGCTTTTCAAGGCTCAACTGTTACTGGAAGTAACACCAGTAACTTATTCCCATTTGCAAAATTGCAAATTTGTGATTTCTGATCCACTTCCTGTTTCATTGTATGCTGCGATACTTTCAAATGTTGTCTACCCAACTCTCCAGCTCTTTTTAATCGTTCCCTAAAATTTGGCACATTGTCCAAATGGGTGGTCTCTGAACTCTGGCTTATTAATTTCTCATTAACCAATGTTAATGGTCCGTTTACTTCATGCCCACAAATTAATTCAAATAAACTGAATTTGGTCGATTGATTCTGTGCGTCTCTGATCACAAATAGTTCAAAAGGAATTTCCTTATGACAATCATCTGGATAATCCTGCCCAAAACCTCAACATTGGCTTCAGTGTTTGCTGCCATCTCTCTCATGCTCCTTGTGATTCTGAATGGTACACAGGAGATTTGAATTGCTTTATTCTCAAGTTATCCATCACCTCCTTGAATAGTTCGGTTGTGACGTTTGATCTGTCTAGATCTCTATTGGTAGTCAGTACCTAGTAAAAAAAAGCATTTTTTCTACAACTCTTTTAGCTGTGATGCTGTATAATGGGTCTGTCTTTGGAAACCTAGTCGACACATCCATTATTGTTAATAAATACTTATTCCCACTTTTTGTTTGAGGTAGGGGACCTACACAATCTATCAGGATCTTGTGAAAGGTTCCTCAAATGCTGGAATAGGTATTAAAGTTGCAGGTTTTATGACTGCCTGTGTGACATGTTTGAGACGTCTGGCAAAATTCAACTGCATCTTTGTGTAGTCTAGGCCAGTGAAAATATCTTTGTATTCCAGCCTGTAATGTCCTCACCCCGAAATGATCTCCAAGTGGTAGCTCATGTGCCACTCAAAGCACCTCCTTTCTATACCCAACAGACAAAACAATTTGATGAATTTCTGTCGACGTCTGATCTGCTTTAATGTGTGCTGATCTCCACATCCGCATTAAGACATCATTTGTTTAGTAATAACACACAGGAATGCATTCATTCTCTTTCTTGCTAAATATCTTTTGATATAAATTTTGTAACTACTCATCTTTCAGCTGTAACTCAATCAGCGTATCAGAGCTTATAATACTTTCTTGTTTTCCTACTTGCTCCTTCTCTGTTCCACTTAGCTGATCAAAAAGAAACTTTCGGATAACTCTACGTCAGCTTCCTTATCTGTGCCTTTATCCTGCTTCAACCTGTGCAATTGTGATCTTCTGATCACACAATCAGGGAAAATTCCTTGATAACCATTCTCAAGTTCTTCAGTTGCCTGCATCTCCACTGGCCTTTCAACTAGAGTAGGCAGCACGCTTACCAGTGAATCGGCTATACTATTTGCAAGGTCAAATTTTATTCCTGGAGCTGAGAGTTAGTGGTCCAGGACTCCTACCACACATTCCCCACTCTTCTCTGGATTCTCTGTACATAACTGAGCACTTCTTTCCTCACTATGAATTCCAGCACATTTTCTGGCAATAATCTCTCAAGAGTGCATAAAGCCTCACCCCTCAACATTACAGACTGAAAAGATCCTGTGTCAATTAATATTGGAACCTCCTTACCAATTACTCCTGGCTTATTTGAATAAACTTTACACTTTCATGTAGACTTTTTTACGCAGATTTGGCACGTCCACTGATATTCTTGTACGCTCTGAGGCTGTTGCCTAACTTCCCTTATGTTTTTTATTACTAGTTCAACAAAACTTCCAGGCTTGTCTAGTTATCCTACATCTGGTTTTCTCCCAGCCCACCAACACTGTGATTTTGTGTAGCCCATTTTATTACAATTTAACTTCTTTGTCCCCCTCAAGGTTTTCTTTATTACTGTCGTAAATTATCCTTATGATCTACACTGTGATCTACCTTTCCCTTTGCACGTGAGGATATCTCTTTGCTCCAATTTCTGTCCGTCAGAGACCAGAACTGGTTCTAGAAGCCAAAACAAGATTATGAACAAAACAGTTCATGATCATCAGCCATTTCAGCAGCTAACCTTGCTGTTTACACTCCCTTCTCTTCCACCTTAGTTTGTACTACTTCAGACAGTGAATTTCAGAAATCCCCCAAATACTAACCTCTCTAAGGCATTGTAGCATTGCTTTAAATTTAAAGCTCTTAACCAACTATCGAAATTAGTCTGTTTGATCCTTACAAACTCAGTGTAAGTTTGAACAGAATCCCTCATTAGATTCCTGAAAGGTTGCTTATGCAGACAAAATGTTTTCTGTAACCTCCTCATACTCCCCAGATACCTCCTCTGATAGGGATGTGAATACCTCACGAGTCCTACCTACAAGTTTCGTTTGGATCATTAAAACCCACATTCAATCTGGCCACTACATTTGTTTCGCCAACTTTTCAAATGAGATGAAAAGGGCATCACATTCTTCTCATCAAATTGCAGCGATGCTTGAATAGGCTAAACCAAATTCTCACTAGGTTTCTGACAACTAGGGGCTTGCTCATCCTCACTCTATTCCTTACAAAGCCCACCCTCAGCCGTTATCTCAAGCCTTTTACACTGATTTTCCTTTTTAAGTGTCAGTTTTTGCTATTCAAAAGTTCTCTCTTTCTCTATCCCCTGTTGCTCACTCTTTTGCCATTCTTTATTTTTACTCTCTGTTCTGCTGCTCTGTCTTTTCCCTCCCTCTTCTGCATTTTATCAAAAGTCAAACGTTTCAATTTTGGATGCCCTTACCTTACCTCTCGCCGCTAACTCAAGATGTTTCCTTTGCAACTGAATTCTTGCCATCACAGATTCTGATGGTTTCTCCAGCAAGTTTAATTGCCGAGCTACTGCTGTAATGTACTCTCCTTTCCTCACAGAAGCAGTCAGTGCCAAATACAGCTTCTCTGCTAATTCTCGAAAATTGGTCTTATTCCCTTTTCGTAAAATTTCCAAAGTCACTGCATACACACCCAGGTAATGTTTGGCGACTGAAATAGCCATTACTATTCTAAGCTTTGTCAACCCAATCAAACTAATACCCGAAATAAAGACACTAGCACCTCCCACTCCTGTTCAAAATCCAGCAATGAGCCCCCAGTCTGTTATGGACGAGGCTAGACCACACAAAACATTCTTAAGCAAGCAGCCCAGAGCATGACTTTGCAGTTTGTTTTGGTAATTATCGAATGAAAATTACCCGGAGTAATTTAGCTAGGGTGACTACTAGATTTTAAATCAGACAAAAACGTTATTCACAAAATTACACAATGAAACACAAAGAACAGAATAAGGAACTCCTACAGAATTTAACCTATCCAGCTAGACTTAATTATGGTATTCCAAATACACACAATAGTCCCAATAATCAGACTCCCTTGAAAAAAACGTTATACTGGAATGCATGCTTCCAGGTTGAAGCTGAAGGACAGAAAAAAGAGAGAGTTTCCACATAGCTTCCAGTTGAACGTCCCAGACTCAACTGAAAACTGTTCAGCTCAGCTCAACTCAGTTCAACTAAAAGAACTGACCACTCCCCGCTCATTATACGGGTCATTTCTAAAGCATGACCATTATGGCCTGTAGTTTCATCTGTTTACAAGTAAATAAAAGGCCTCTGAAAATCCCTTTCGTGTCTTTACCAAACCAGACTGATCGTAGCCTTGCCCCGTTTTATTGACCCTCTGAAAAACATTCAGGACAGAGTCTACTTGAGCCAATGAACAGCTTTTAGTAAAAAAGAAGGATTGGTTTGTTGCAGAGAAGACAGGCTAGTGTTCTGTATGGAGGCCAGAAGCTGGTGGGATTGTCTAATACTTATCAGAATGTGGCTGATGACAAATGTGTGAACAACATGACGTTCAATGCAGGGTCACACACCAACTGTACATCCAAATGATAAGAGTTCATTCAGAACTTGGTGCTCTCTCTCAACCAACATGGGGGCTCCATAGAGCTCTGTAAACTATCAGAGAGTCATAGAATCCTATAGCACAGAGACAGGCCCATTAGCACAAACCGGTTCATGCTGATCAAAATGTCCAAACATGCTAACCAGATTTCCCTGCGCTTAGTCCATATCCTTCTAAAACTTTCCTATCTATATATTTGTCTAAATGTGAAGACACTTATCATGGAAAACATGTTATATCTAATGTTATCAGTGTTTTGTTTTGTAAATAATGAGTGTTGATTCATAACACTCCAGCAATCACGTTTTATTCTATTCGTAGCGTTTCAGATTAAATACTTATTTCCTTCACACTCTCCTCATGGTACCATCACTGCAGGGATTAGTCTGCTGACACTCCATTACACCGTCTCTCTGTAGCAAGGAGATCATTGATTATAAATGAAAGAAAATACTGTCCCAAATACACTCCACAACTGCAGGACGGTGTCTTCACTCTTATACTTTAATAATGTTGTAATGAACGATACTACATACTAATTATGCTGATAACTTGCTGAGTCATAGAGTCATAGAGTTGTCAGGCATGGAAACAGATCCTTCGGTCCGACCCATCCATGCCGACCAGATATCTCAACCCCATCTAGTCCCACCTGCCAGTACCCGACTGCTCTGTATGAATTCTGTGTGTGGCTCATGATCAAGGACATCCAGCTCCTTTTCCCCAAGAGCACTTCCCATCATTTCGCCTTCTCATAAATGCAAAATGAGAAGTCTGGCATTTTTTGCCAGTCATTTATTTGCCATATGAAGCAAAGTCACACCAACAACATCACTATTGCCATTGGAGTTGATTGGAGATACTGAGGAGGCGATGATCTCGCTGTATTACCTCCAAATATTAAGCCAGGGAATCAGGTAATGACCAGGACACCGGATCAGAAACCCAAACAGCAAATCTTGGGAATTCAATTCAATAAAATATCAGGAATTAAGAACTAAATGAAACAATGAAACCATTGTCGATTGTCCTACCTGGTACCCTAATGCCCTTCAGGAAAGGAAATCTACCATTGTTGTGGTTTTGTTCGCCGAGCTGGGAATTTGTCTTGCAAACGTTTCGTCCCCTGTCGAGGTGACATCCTCAGTGCTTGGGAGCATCCTGTGAAGCGCTTCTGTGCTGTTTTCTCCGGTATTTATAGTGGCCTGTCCCTGCCGCTTCCGGTTGTCAGTTCGAGCTGTCCACTGCAGTGGCCGGTATATTGGCTCCAGGTTGATGTGTTTGTTGATAGAGTCTGTGGATGAGTGCCATGCCTCTAGGAATTCCCTGGCTGTTCTCTGTTTGGCTTGCCCTATAATGGTAGTGTTGTCCCAGTCGAATTCATGTTGCTTGTCGTCTGTGTGTGTGGCTACTAATGATAGCTGGTCGTGTCGTTTCGTGGCTAGTTTGTGTTAGTGTATACGGATCGTTAGCTGTCTTCCTGTTTGTCCTATGTAGTGTTTTGTGCAGTCCTTGCATGGAATTTAATACATTTCATTAGCTTTGCTCATGTTGGGTATCGGGTCCTTTGTTCTGGTGAGTTGTTGTCTGAGCGTGGCTGTTGGTTTGTGTGCTGTTATGAGTCCTAGTGGTCGCAGTAGTCTGGCTGTCAGTTCAGAAATGCTCCTGATGTATGATATATGGTCTACAAAATCCCATGTAGTGTACAAAATCCCAAGATAGTGATTTGGCATATAATCGAGTTGGTAGTGGATTGGTTTGGTGATGGACAGAATACCGAGACATAAATGAATTCAGGGAAGAAAGGTTCTTCGGTATTGTTAACAGTCTCGCTTTCAGATGTTTGTGAGGGTGGGGCTGTGGGGTGGTTCTGAAATTTGTGGGTAATCAATGGAATTTGCATTTGAAATTGAAGACAATAATTTCCGTCTTTGTCAAATATAGATAACAGAAATAGCAAAAAAGTTCCCCATGGTTGAAGAGATTAATAAATGGATGGAGATGAAGAAACTTACCAGGAACACCAACAATAGCGAGGATAGGATAGTAACCCGCCTGGATAATCATCAGTACACCACATATGCGAAGTGGTAATGATGACCAAGACCAGGAAAAGTAGAAAAGTCCCTCGGATACGCTCTTATCCATTGTTGCAGCATTTCAGTCTAATGTTCTCAGATTCCGATCCATTAATGAATCATTCCAGACTATTCTAGGTTGTTTAAATCTCCCTTTTCTGTTCTGCAGCTGCTGATCCCTTTGGGCGTTGGAGCTGATTCATCTGCTGCTACAATGGCATAAACCATTGCAAGAGACCCCTTTCTAATAGGAGATGGAAAACATCCAGTGACACAACTCGGATCCATGGAGACTGGCATCAATCACAGTCACTGAACAAACAGCTTCATTTAACCCCTTTCACTATGGTTCCTTCAGTTCACAAAACCTACTGGACTGGATTGAATGTTGGTACCGCTGGCTATTGATCACATCTCCCATCACCCATTGCTCTCGTGAAGTTAGGAGTGAGGAAGAATGATGCATGTTTTCTTATCGCAGGCTAGATGATTCTGCTGCGTTGTCCGTTTGCAATACGGTAACCGGCTGAACCTCCCACCACCACCACCCTCAAAAACCATAATCCACATGCTGTTACCGTGCAGATCTCTCCTCGACTAGAACAGGCACCGGCCAATATATTTGCAGTGGATATATTTGCACTCCAATACATAGGAAATGTGAATTTGCCTGGGTATTCCTTTAATTGGTCTAATAAGGCAACACTCAATGTGCTTCAACACTTTTTTTAAAAAATATAACTCACAAGCACCTTAACACACGTTATTAAGCACAAGTTTCTTCACTTTCTCCTCATGGCAACATCATACAAGGGTTTAGTCTGGTGACACCCCTTTGGACTGAATCGCTCACAAGATCATTATTTATAAAGCATTTCCAACCTGTACACAATACCCTGTACACAATAGTCTCGAAACATAACAATACCATTGGGAAAGATACATTTACTCTGGTAGTTTAATCATTTTGCAAGACGAGCCACACATATTTACTTCTTGCTGATTAAACATTCTGTCAGTCATTTATGACCAAGCACATCCAGGTCTGTTTCAACAACCGCACTTCCCAACCTCTCACTATTTAATGAACAGAAATGTGAATGATGATATTTGTTGTTCATATCTGAATTATTTTATATCTTGCAAAGAGCTATTGCGCAAACACTGATACTTCTGATACCCCAAAGCCTTCACTCCAGATAATTATACTACTCACTTATTCTCTCGATTATCCAACTTTTTATACATTCGGTGTATTCCACCCCTACCTACCCACGGACTCTAACATTCTCTACTCATCTGTATTCAATCATGTTAATCGTCTGCTGAAAATTCAAATACTTCATTCCCACTGGTTCTCAATTGTCGATGTCACAACGGACAACCTCCACAAAATCCAGCAGGTTTATCAAAGATCAAGACCATTTCCCCTTCCTGAATCTAGACTGACTCTACCAAATCATGTCATTATTTTCCAAGTGTCTAGTTGTCACATTCCTCACAAAAGGTTCCAATGTTTTTCTCACAGCTTAAATCAAGCTAACCACTGCTTAGTTTGCTGTTTGCTCTCTCCGTCCTGTCTTAAATATTTAGGTTTACAATAGCTGCTTTCCTGTCTGGAGGATCCGTTCCAGAATCCAACAAGCTTTGAAGAATAATCAGTAATTCTTTTGTTAGCTCTACTGCCTCCTCGTCAATACTCTGGGATGTAGCTCACCAGATGCAGCAATAGACCAACCTTAAATTCAATAGATTTTGAAAGACGCAAATTTTATTAATTGTAATTTCCTACTGTTCCTCATTTTCACCAGTCACTCTGTTCCCTTGTATTTCTGGAAGTTTACTTCTGTACCTTGCTCAAGGAGATGGGCACAATATATTGCTCTCAATGGACAGATGGGTTCTGTAAGCCAGTGAATATATCGGAGGACCGCACTCCGGTGATGATGGATATGTTACTCACTCCTGCCTGGAAAGTTCCAGAATTAATCCAGTTTAATTCATGGTGAGCATCAGTACAGTCCTGTCACTGGTTTGAGACTACACAGTATATTGAAGGAGGGAATGCAGCTCAGTGACCACCTCAATTTTGAAACAAACTGGTTTCATACCTGACACCTGGTCCAGCTTAGACAAATGTCCGGGGAAATCCCAGGAAAGATAATGCACTGTCCTGCACCTCCCTATTTATAGAGCTTTCCTTCCGTGGAGCCTCATCTCCATTTGTTTACCATGGACTCAGACACTCTGTAAATGCACTGTATAAAGTGGGGTCACCAGACCGAGCAGCTGACAATACAAACCCGAGATAAGCATCCACGGAAACTCCACTGATTTTCCAATGACGGGAACAAGTCGATTCCACACACATAAGGTGAGCGCGGTCAGTGTTGAAAACTATTTCCACTCCTGAGTTTCTCTTCCTGGCTGAGAAAGCCGTTGCATCTCTGCACAGTCCAATAAGTGACATTTTCTCTCTTCAAAGAAGCAGTTGATAATGTAACATTACCTCTCTCTATATCTCATCAACTTTAAGGGCAGCACTAGTATTGCTAATGGATTTGATCATCACCAGCCCAACCGAGCATGGTCTGAGCTACCACCCAGCTCAGTGCAGTATCTGAGTTTCTTTCTCTCTCTCTCCCTCTCTCTCTCTCTCTCTCTCTCTCTCTCTCACACACACACACACACACACACTCACACACAAACACACACACACACACACACACACACACACACACACACACACACACAGAAATACAATTATGAAATGCAATTTTGAGCAGAGATCCTTTTATCTTCAGGTTTTATCTTGACCGTTATCTGAATTGTACCATTGTCCTTGTTATGAAAGTACTCTGGGAGGAAACTGGAGCATTGGGAGGGAACCCACAGAGGTACGTGGAGAATTTTCAAACTCACCCGAATTTGTAATTGAACGCAGTTCCTTGGTGATGTGAGGCAGCAGGTTAGCTCTGCAGAGCTAACCACATATCCATCAAACTCCTCAGTTTGCTCTGTTAATTACTTGCAGCTGACTAAAGAAATCCAACTGACTTGTTCTGATAACTGAACGTGACCCAGTATTTACCCCGAGCATGGCAGATAAAGGGAACTAAAACCACGATTTTTCAGCAGGGACACTGAGGTCCTAGTGGATGGGCTACTATAGGGGGTCTATAATCTTCCAGAGGAGACCACACCACCAGCCCCACCGAGCATGGTCTGAGCTACCACCCAGCTCAGTGCAGTATCTGAGTTTCTTTCTCTCTCTCTCTCCCTCTCTCTCTCTCTCACACACACACACAGACACAGACACACACACACACACACACACACACACTTTGAATATGGAACATTCTAGATAGTGTTCCAAAGTATTCCCATTTTGCGTTCCGGGAACTTTCAGTCTTAAAACGAACTGGGTTCCTGCAAAAATATGCACTTATTTTATATCCAATGAAAATTAGTAATTCTGGCTATTTCACTTTGTCTCACTATATTGTATTCAGCCAAACGCTGCTTCTAAACACTTGTCCGATTATGAAATACAATTTTGAGCAGAGATCCTTTTATCCTCAGGTTTTATCTTGATGGTTATCTGAATTGTACCATTTTCCTTGTTATGAAAGTTTCTCTTGCCCTTTGCCTGTGCCTGTTTCTGTCTGTAACAGTTACACTGTCTTCCAAACAGTTGGCTGGACGGCTGGTTTGTGATGCAGAGGGAGGCCAGAAGGGCAGGTTCAATTCCCCCACAGTGACAGAGGATGCCATGAAGGGGACGATCTCTCATCAATGGGCAATCTAGCATGGCCAATCCACTCTAAGCTGCACATCTGAGTACTCTGGGAGGAAACTGGAGCATTGGGAGGGAACCCACCGAGGTACGTGGAGAATTTTCAAACTCACCTGAGTTTGTAATTGAACGCAGTTCCTTGGTGATGTGAGGCAGCAGAGCTAACCACATATCCATCATACTCCTCAGTTAGTTCTGTTAATTATTTGCAGCTGACTAAAGAAATCCAACTGACTTGTTCTGATAACTGACCCTGATCCAGTATTAGACCTTTATCATCGGCCATAATCACCAACCCGGTTACAATTAAAATTTGTTATGAGCAGTGGAGGAGTGGGACTAGAAATGGAAACAGTGACACCCTCCAACCTCTGTCAGAACCGGACTGAGGAGAAATTCACAAAGTGGGAATTCATTCCAGTGGGAATTCTCTCACCCAGAAGATTGGGAGGGCTGAATCTTGATATTATAGCTAGGCTGACTTTGTCTGATTTTCTATAGACAGATGAATCATGGATCGTAGTGAATTCAGAAAAAAAGTGCAGCTGGGAACACAATGAGATGAGCCATGAGCTTATTGATTGATGGAATAATGTCAAAGTGCCGAATGGCCCTGTTGTGTCCGTCAGCCCTATGTTCTGATGTTCCATTCAGCCATTCGGTCCTGCTGTAAAGGAGCAGATTGAGGCCACTCCGATGGTTTGGTGCAGTTTGGGAAATGTATTGGAAAATCCAGGCTGGGTCAGGCATTGATCCCCCACTCCAATCCTTCTTTTCAGGTTTGCCTCTCTATTACTCCACTTCCTGATGTAGGTCATGTTATAGGCCCAGGTTCGCAATGAATACAGCCCCCATGCCCCAAGGTCAACTCAGACAAATCCTCTGCTGTCTCTGAATGCAAAATTTTACATCTTGACTTCCAGGAGGTAATCAAATTATTTTTCAAAATCATAAATAAAAATGTAAAAAATAGGAACAGGAGCAGGCTATTCGGCCCCTCAAACCTGTGCTGTCATTCAATAAGAACATGGCTGATCTACTCCAAGGTTCAACTCCACTTTCCTACTAACCCCTTGCATCCCTCATCTCGCTGAAATGCCACAAACCAATCCCACCGTCTGTAAATACAATCAGTGACCCAAACTCCACAACTCTTGGGGTTAGGAAATTCCAGCCATTCACTACCTTCTGAAAGAAGACATTTCTTTACATCTCAGTTTGAAATCGATATTCCTTATTCTGTATCTACATCCCTGAGTTCGAAACTCTTCCCTGGTGCGGAACCATATCCTCAACACCGACCTTGTCAAGCTCACTCTGTATCTTGCCCGTTTCAGTAATGACGCCCTCATTCATTTAAACCACAATGAATAATCGCTTCAGCATTTTTGATGTATTCAATAATTCATCTCTTTCATCCCAGGAACCAGTCTAATGAATCAACATTTCTGCATCAGCATGCTGACGTTATGTTTCATATACAAGAACAGTCCAATCCGTTGTACTGCTCCTTTTTTGGGAGTCCTCTCCATTTAATAACAGAATGCCTTTTGGTCGTCGGTGTCATCCTCAAACTCGGATGTATATTGCACTCAGCTCCCGCCATCAGGAGATAAGTGCAGCTCTTGTAAGCAGCTCTTGCCATTGGACTGATATTCGTGGTACTCCAATAGATACATTTTTTTCATAAAGATTGATGAATTATGACTTTCAGATTTCTAAGTGTTTACCAAGTGTCATCCCATGCTAATGAATTACCGTCATATAATGAACTTTTGTCTTGTGTAAGAACCTTTATTTTGTGATACCTTGCGGAAAATCTCTGGAAAGCCTCATGTCCACCAGTCCTCCTTTATCAAGGCCACTTCTAACATTCTCATGGATTTCCAGAAAAAAACTTTGCATGATTTTACAGGCAAAAATGTAGTTCGCTTTTAACAAGACCATGCTGACTGTTTGTGAAGCTTTTCTTAATGCCCTGCAGTCCCTTCCTTAATAACAGACGCTCACAGATTCCCAGCAATAATGGTGAGGCTAAGTGGTTCCTGCTTTCAGTCTCGATCGTTTCTTGAAGACAGGCGCCAGATTGGAGGGTCTCCAGTTTCACTGGGTCACTCCTGTAATCCAGAGAGATATGGAATATTTCACACAGTGCCAAAAGCCACTTCTTTTAAAACCAGCTATGAATTGCTGATGACCTATTTACCCTTGGTCTTACCTGTTTGAGAAATGCCTTCTTCCTTCTGTTAGAGACAGTTCAAGATCTTCCCTCCTATTACCATTTTGTTTATACCATTGAAATGTTTACAGCACCTTCACCTGTGAGTAACGATGTAAAATAATGGTGTAAATTATCTGTCTGTTCCCTGTATCCAGTTCCCCAGTCACACCCTCGAAATATCTTCCATATACTTGCCTGACTTCCTTTCTATCGATGATCACACACCTCTTGAACTCTTCTTACATACATGGAAAAGCACGTGCCACTTGTTTTTATGTTTCTTGCCAATTTGCTTTGAATCACATCTTTCCTTCCCTTTTCTTTGCTTCCTATATTCATGCCGTCTTATCGCATACAAACACAATCTTTGGTCCAACTTATCCATGACGGCTAGGTTTTCCAAACTAAACTATTCCCATCTTCGTACATTTGGCCCATATGCCTCTAAACGGTTCCCATTCATAAGTTTGTCCTAATGTATTTTAAATTTTGGAGCTGTACTTGCAACTGCCAGTCTTCCTCTGGCATCTCATTCCATAAACACATCACCCTCTGTGTAAACATCTTTCCTCTTACACCATAAAGCTATGGCTCTATGATTTAATTTTCCTATCCTCAGGAAAAGACCTTGGATTTTCACCCTGTCCAAGCCTCCCCTGATTTTATAAAATTCTTTGTCAACCCACAACCTCCTACGCTTCATCTGATATTAACTTCAAGAACAAGCATTTAAAGACAAGCACTGTAAATTTGAAACAATATTAAAAGTGACAGGTAAACAGCGCTCAGCCCAAACTTGATACTGTTATTTGTTTTCCTCTTTATGTTACAACACTGAAACAAGCATGAAAATCTTATTCGTGCCAATAAGCTGTCAAGCACCTGAATTCCTTTGTCTTATGACGGTGACGATCTCTACAGTATCTCTGGCCAGATCTATATAATTCCACATGTTCAACATTCTCCCTCCTGGCCTCCTTATGACCTTATGTGGTTGTGTCTTCTTTATCTTGCACTCAATAGAGAGAACCCCTTTCACCCATTCACATCTTAATTAAAACTCATTTTGTATCATCTTCTTGTTCACCACTGCTAAAAGCCTTTTTATCTGTTGTCACACCCTCTTTTCCCTGTCACCTACCCCACCCCCCCCCCCCCACCCCCACCTCTGGCAAGGAACTAAAATGCCCAGTTTTCAATCCTTTTCAGTTCTGAAGAAGTGTCATACCAGAATTAAAACGCTTACTCTGTTTCTCTGTCTCTGCAGATGCTGGCAGAAATGCTGAGTTTCTCCAGAAATGAATAGGCACAGCACAAATTTTCAATTAAACAAATAACTATGGATACTGGAAATTAAAATGCACAATTGCTGTAGAAACTGAGAGCTTTGTCGAAGGGTCACTGGACCCGAAAGATGAACTCAGCTTTCACTCCACAAGATGAAGCCAGAGCTGCTTAGTTTCTTCAGAAATTTGTGTTTTGAACATTGTTCAAAGACGTGTGTCGAATTTGCTCAAAAACTCTGTACAGAGCGCTGTACATTTGGAAGTGAAAAAAAACGCAAAGTGCACAAGTTCATTGGCTCTGAAACGACATAAGACTGGCATCACTGACACGACAGAGGTCTTAATCATGGTCAGGGAGAAAAACAGAGGGAAAAAACATTCACTTCAAACATAGAAGATGGAATTACAGGAAAGAAAATGATTCAGATTAATATTTTAAAGTATCTGAGTAATGTAACAAATTGGAGGCGTGACATCAGGGAGGGACCTTCAGCAGAATGAGATTATGAAACTGGATGTCTTCGCACATTAGAAACCAGGTCATTGAGTATGGGGCTGATAGGTGAACGGGTCTCAGTATGAACTGGGGGAAAGTCTGTCGAATTGATTTGCATATATTGCTGCTCACACTGGGTTATCATGTGATGCTGTAGATCACAGTAGCAGCCACAGCAGAATTGCATTCAATCACAATCCATAACTTTTCCCCAGGGTAATCCATCACACTACCATTATCATCATGCCGTGTAATGGTTCACCGCCGAGTTTGGGTGAATATGCCAGAGTTAGAACCATGTGTATCTAAACCTGATGACAACCTATTAAAGCTACCGCACTTGACTGGTTACATTGCAAACAGCAGATCATACATCTGGTGGAGAGGGGGAAATGATCCCAAGACAAACCGATAAGATCGAAATTTTGTGGTCAATCCACATCCAGTCATCAATGTCAATTGACTAATAAACAACTTACAGGAGGAAAGGACTTCACAAATATCCCCAGCCCTGTACATCAGTGTAAAAGACAAGGATGTAGTATCTGCACCATCCTCAGCCAGAAGTGTCGAGTCGATAATCCACCTCAACCTCCTCATGATGCCCACAGAATCACAGATGCCAGTCTTCAACCAATTCGAATCGCTGCACGTGACATGAAGAAACAGCTGAACACAGTAGATCTGATAACGGCAATGGACTCGGACAACATTCCTGCAATAGGAATAAAGATTGTGTTGCACAACAAGCCATGTCGCTGGGGAAGCTATTTCATTCCACCTCCAACTCTGACATCTGCCTGGCCACGTGGAAAGTTCCTCAAGTATACCCAGTCCCATAACAAGGGAATGATTACAGTCGGGCCATTTATCACGCCCTCAGTCCCGTCGTAATTATCACATTGGTGGGAGTTCTTTTTGACAGAGCTGTCAAGCAGCACAGAAATATTGTGCTCAGTGTGGTTTCCGATAGGTCCCCATGTGGAGGTGGTGTTGTTGTGCAAATGTCACTGGATTACTGACCCAGGTCAGGATAATGCTCTGGCAGCTGGTGGAAGTTAAAAACAATTAACAAAATATCGAGACATAAAATCTGGTGCCAGTAATATTGACCTTGAATCGATTGTCCATTGTAAACATCTGTTCTTTCCCCAATGTACTTTCAGGAAGTAAATCTCCCGTGCTTCCTGGTCTGGCCTACAAGTGTATCCACACAGAGACATGTGATAGACTCTTCAATGGTCTATGAAACGGCCAAGCAAGACACTCAACTGTATCAAATTGCTCTGAGTTCTTAAAGTATAAAACCAGACAGAACACCGGCAACGAGCTTTGGAAAAGGAAATGGGAAACACGGTCCTTTCAACCAGATAAATGCTGCCCTGCTAGTATTTAGAGCTTGTGAAAACAATTACAGAGCTTTCCCACAGACTGCACAGAAACATCAGGAAGGGAGCAGGGCATTAGACACTTTTAGCTTTTCCTGTTCGAGCTCATGGAGACAAGTTCACTTTTATAACCCTAGTTAATACATTCTTCAGAAACTCTTCAATTCCTGTTTTATGCTGCTCAATGATTGACCATCCAACCCATACAATCACAGAAGGACTGACTCTGTTATGTCATAAATACAGCAGATCTATATTATGCCCACTTTCCTATACGAGGCCCATAGCCATGTATGTTAAGGCATTTCAAGGGCACGACCATGTATTTATTAACGGTTGTGAGGTTACCTTTGCCAACTGCCCTCTCAGGAAGTGCGTTCCTGACCCCAAAACGCTCTGATGAAATCCTATCCTCAAATCCTCAATAAACATCAAACCCTTCACTTTAAAATGGTACTCCATGTTCTTCGCCCTTTGATTGAAAGGAACAGCTGCTGTCGTTCCATCTTGTCCATGGCCCTGATAATCTTATCCTTCTGAAGCACGTCCCTCTCAGCCTTCTCTGCTTCAAAGTGAACAACTCGAGCTGATCTACTCCATCCAAGGGAACATCCTGGTGAATCTCCACTGCACCCTCTCCAGTGTAATCACATACTTACTGTAATGTGGCTCCCAAACCTGCACATAACATTCCATTTGGCCTAACCAAAGTTCCATATAGCTCTTATAATCTGTGCCACCATGAATAAAGGCTATGTTTATGAGTCGCTATGCTTTGTCAACTTGTGCATAATTCTGTTTAATCACATTCAGGGATATATGGAGAAGCACCCTCTGAGCTTCCTAGTGTGCTGCTATTCCTGTAATATAAGGCCTTCCTCCTCACTGCCAACCAAACAGCCAAACTTTGTGTCAAACGCGAACTGATTTATCACACTCACCCCAAACCCCCTCATTTATGAATACTACAAATAATAAGGTTAAAAATCACAATACACCAGGTTATAATCCAACAGATTTATTCGGACGCACTAGCTTTCGCAGCGCTGCTTCTTCATCACGTGATTATGCTCTTCAAAGGTCGTGCCTCCAATTAAACTGTTGGACTCTCATCTAGTTTTCTGCGATTTTTTAACTTTGCCAAAGCCAGTCCAACACTAGCATCTCCGAATCACAAATAACATGGGACGCAGCACTGATCTCTGTGATACACGATTGGATCCTGGTCTCCAGTCAAATAAACAGAATTCTACCAGCAGACCTTCTGTCGCCTGCCACGAAGTTGATAAGGATGCAACTTGGCAAGTCACTAATGAGTCCTACCTGTTCCCTGGTTATTCTGTTCCACTTGACGTACCTGTAGAACATCTGGGGATTCTCCCTAATCTTGCCCTGCCAGCAGGTTTCCATGCTGCTGTGTTAGTCAGTCCCCTTCAAATGAAGAACTGCATTCGTATTGCAGCCTGAAATGGTCTTTCCTTTACCTGCCATTATTTGCCGTAAATGTAGAGTAGACAGCCAGAGAAAAATCCTGTTTATTTCCACCTTGTCACATGTTTAGTGGCTATTCTAAATTTCACTATGATCACCTCTCATTCTTTGAAACTCTAAAGAACACAGTCCGACTTTCCACATCAGGCAATCTCAACATGTGAGGGATTAATCTGGAGAATGTCCATTGCACATCCTCCGTGGTCAGTATATTCTTTCTCAGATTGGGTCACCTACACTGGACTCAATACTCTACGATCAGTTTCAGTAGCAAGCTGTGAAACTGCTTCAGCATGAGCTTCCGACAATGTTCTGATTTTCTTAAGTGAAGGCAAACCTCATTTTAACTTTCCACTTCTATATATTCCTCCAATTACCATCCACATTACTTTATTGATGAGTTCACTGCATGAGTTCTTATAAACAAAACCTTCTGAAAATCGAAATATGCCATTTCTATGTTGCAATAAACAAGTTCAAATCATTCTGAAGTTTGTCAAGGATGAAGACTCTGTCAGAATCTGTCGGTGTATACTGATTCTCTCCAATGTTGCTGTTAATTTCTAAATATCCAATATCTGACCCTATATAATAGATTCTATCAGTTTCCCTACAGATGTCAAGTTAATCGGTCTACAGTTCCCCACACTATCTCTTCTTCCCTTTGCAGATGTTTGAATCCCTCCCATCCATCAACAATGCTCGGAACACATTTACTAACTTCCAGCCTCTGCAGAATGGACAGGGAAATAAAACAGTCATCGACAGCACAATTAATGCGTCTATTGCTGATTTATTTCTAATATTTTGATACGAAGTAAAACTGACTCATCAGACTTATCAATGCTCAATCCAGCTACAATACTAGCCTTCAACTATTACCTTGTTACTCATATGAATTGACTTTATGCCTTTAGTTCCACAAGCTCCATGTGATCACTTGGTATTTCTCAGCGATTTTCTGGATCTTCCTCCGTGATGACAGATGCAAAGTAATTGGTTACTTTCTTGGTCATTTCTCTGTTCTCCATAATAACCTCTCCTCTCCCGTTTACGAAATTCCACATTTGACATTGCTTTTATTTTGTTTTCTTTGCAATACAGATTGTAGATTTATGCAGTCTTTGTGTTCTTCTTTCACAGAATCATTAAAAGCCCACAGTGTGGAAAAGGACCTTGGGCCCAACAAGTCCACCCTGCCCCTCCGAAGAGTAACCACCCAGACACATTCCCGTCCGATTCTACATTTTGCGACTGATGCACCTAATCTACACATCGCTGAATATTTTTGGCAAATAAGCATGGCCAATTCACCTAATCCATAAATGTTTGCACTGTGGGCGGAAACCGGAGTACCCGGAGGAAACCCACGCTGACATGGGGAGAATATGCAAACTCCACACAAACAAATTTCTGAGAATTCTCCGTTTTCCACAATGCCTAAAATTCTTCTGAACTCACTTCCTATGATTAATATAATCTTTAATTTATTATGTTAGCCTTCATTAAGTCACTTGCCATTTCTTTGGCGATTCTACCTTAAAGAAATAGACATATGTTTCAGACATTGGAGCATCTCTGTAGATCTCCTGGTCCTGACCAGGTGTATCCAAGAACACAGCAAGAGGCGAGAGAAGATATTGCAGGGGGCCTGGCTGATCTTTTTGCACCATCGCTGATCTTTTTGGATCATCCGGGCCATGGGGGAGGTCCCGGAAGACTAGAGGGTAGTGAATGTTGTGCCCTTGTTCAAGGAGGGCTGCAAAGAAGAACCTGCAAACAATAGACCAGTTAGCTTAAAAACTGTGACATGTAAGTTCCTTGAGAAGGTTCTGAGCGATAACATATACATGCATTTTAAAAGACACGGTTTCATAAGGAGGAGTCAGCACTGCTTTGTGCATAGGATAACATGGATCACAATTCTTTAGCGTTCTTTTGAGGAAGTGACCTGGAATGTTGATGAGGGTAGGGTTGTTGGTGAAGTCTTTCTAGATTTCAGAAATGCCTTTGATAAGGTTCCATATGATAGGCTGCTCTGAAGGGTTCGTTAGCATGGATTCCAGGGGGATCTGGAAAATTGGATACTCAATTGGCTTGATGGTAGAAAGCAGAGGCTAATACTGGAAGGATGTTGTTAGACTTGAGGCCTTTGACTAGTGGAGTGTCTCAGGGCTGGGCCTATTACTGTTTGTTATCTATATCAATGATTTGGATGAGAATGTACAAAGCATAATTAGTAATTAGGCTGATAACAATAAAATAGACAGTACTGTGAACAGTGAGAAAGGTTATCAGAAATTGCAGTCGGACCTTTATCAGCTGTGGAAGTTGTCCGAGAAATGGCAAATAAAGATTAATATAGATATATGTGGAATGTTGCATTTTGGAAAGTCAAATCCAGGTTGCAGTTTCGTGGTGAATGTTAGATCCTGAAGGAGTTTAGTGGAACAGTGGGACCTTGGAGCTCAGGTCCGTGTTTCTCTGAAAGCAGTTGCACGTCTACAGGGCAGTGGAAAAGGCTTTTGGCACACTGGCCTTTACCAGTCAGGGCATTGAGTGTAGAAGTTGGCGAGTTATATTGCAGTTGGACAGGACGCTGGTGAGGCATGCACTTGGAGCATTGTATTATGTTTTGATCACTTTGACATAGGAAGGATGTGATTAAACTGGAAAGAGGACAGAAGAAATTTACAAGGATGTTGCCAGTACTCAATGGTCTGAGTTGTAGGGAGGGTTTGGAACAGCATTTTCCTTTAAGTGTAAGAAACTGAGGGAACATCTTATAGAATGTATAAGATCATGAGATGCACTCATTGATGGTAGAAAGCAGAGTCTAATACTGGAAGGATGTAGTTGGACTTGAGGCCTGTGACTAGTGCAGTCACAGGTGAATGCACTCATTCTTTTTCCTAATTTTGGGAATCAAGAACGAGACGACATCAGATTAGAGGTAAAAAATAAAAAGGATCCTGAGCGCCAACTTTTTCACGCAGAGGTTGGTGCACATATGGAATTAGCAGAGAGTGGTTTGGTTGAGGCACATATATTAACAACATTCAAAAGGCTTTCAGACAAATACGCGAATAGTAAAGGTTTAGAAGAATAAGGGGCAAGGGCAGGGAAATGGAATTAGCATGGATGGACATTTTGGTCGGCATGGACCACTTTGGTCCAAAGGGCCTATATCCAAGCAGCAGGGCTCCATGATTCTAACATGACTCTAACAACCATTGCGTTTCTACCACATGGCAAAACATTCTATATTGTATGCAGGCGCCGTGTAAAATACAACACATTAGCGTCTCTAGTCCTCAGAGCAAGGTTATTAATAAGTCCTTCTGACCACACAACACCAAATGCAAATTAACCTGCTCTTTTGTTTGAGTCACAACATATTCTTCAACCAACCTGTTATACGCTTATGGAATTTATTTTTCACAACATTAGCAGTCAGTTAGTTAACGCAGTTTAGATGCAATTTCAGATCATGCAGTAATACTGCAGAACCCACAATATTTGCATCTCTAATTTACAGAGCACATAATGCACAGAATTTGCACGAGAGCGTTGGTTTAGTTACATAATACGCCAATGCTTGCTTCTCATTCCTATTTGGAAGATCCACCCAAACTGATTCTGTGGAATCTGAGGGACAGGGTCTGTGGCGTTATTACTGATCGACAAGACATTCGGGGAGGGTCACCTCGACGCTGACATGGTCTGAAGAAATGACCAGCATCGCAGGACAAGCATCAATATCCTCCCCACTCTGTCAGGTTAACTGTCACCGTACTCTCTCTGCGCCCTCACACTCACTACCTGTTATAGTACCTAACACCTAACAAGGCTCACACTCTATCCCCAAATAAGGCTCAGGCACTACCAATCTCACTATTGAATTCAGCACCTCTCCTCAACCCACGCGCTCTCTCTCCCTCCTCTATACTCACAACACTAATAACACTGCATGGAAACAACACTGTGGACTGACTCCCTCCGGACACCTCACCATTCCCCCTCCCCCTCCACCTACACCAGCACTAACAGCAGCGCCACACACTCTCAGCATCACTCTCTTTTTTCCCATTTCTGGAGAAACGTACTGTAATAGGAGAGAAAGGGCAAGCCAGATGGTGGAGCACCTGATATCTGATCCCTTCTCCACCCCGCACCATGTGGGATGACCCTGGTATGAGCCGAGAGGACTGGGACGTGTCGTATGGCGATTCTGTGACATCCACGTCCCTCCAACTGAGTAAAAAATACTTTTCAGTGAAGGGCAATTCGTACTTTAACTACACTGTCTGTTCTCACAATTTTCTCCCTGCCAAAACAACAGATATCGCATTGCAGAGCGATACAGACACAAAACTTTTCAGAGACATATGTAAACACGCTAATATACTGTCACTCACCGTACATACACGAAGATTGAACCGCCCACAGTAGTGGCATACGGAAACATGGACAGTTGCACTTAAATAGACACAAGCACAAGTAAAACGAACAGGCTAATACACAGATGAACCGATGTCAGCACATAAATGCACAAAATCACAGGGACATGAACAAACACACACAAGTGCACGTACGGACGCACAGAGACACAGACACTAGTGCTTATAAGACAGAGATAGATAGGTTTTTGATGAGTAAGCATGTCAAGAGTTACAGGGAGTAGTCATGAGAATGATGTTGAGAAATCTCTAAGCCAGTATTAAATGACATTCAGAGTCGATGGGCCGAATGTCCTAATTCTGCGCTTTTAATGCTCGTGTGGTGTCATGCTATCAGTGATTCTCTTCCTGGGACAGGAGCAGAGAATGAGTTTAATAATACATATTTGATTGAAAAGAGTCAGTGGTACTATTGGACAGGTTTAGAGGGCTGAATGATTTATGTCTATGCCTAATTATTCTGTCCTTGTGTTTCAAAAGAGGTGGCGATTTCATGTGAGGTTAACAAAGTTTGAAATAACAGGTTTCACACTGAAATAAGGTTCCCCCTTTCACTTTAGTGTTGTACTATCTGTAGGGTCCTCATCCTCAGGGAGCAGTGAAGACTCGGTTTTTGAAGACATTCAAGGCTGAGCTCGACGGATCTTTGCTGGACTGGAGAGTCAATATTTATTGGGAACAGACAGGAGACGGTAGGTCAAACACAATCGGTTCAGTCATGAGCATTCTGACTGGTGGCACCGAATGGCCAACTGCTGCTCCTACCCCATGTGTTATTCCCTCAATCCACCCTCGAGGCTGTTACAGGGATATATTGCTGCCATTACTCCATGTATTGTGCCCTCCATCCACCCCTCGAAGCTGTGAGAGAGGTAGAAGGCCACCCCATTCAGCCAATCATTATCGTTACAATGAGACTGGAGGAGACCATTTAATGAGTTATACAGGAAAATAGAACGAATCATTTTAGCTCATTGAGTACATTTTACTGCACAGGCCGCCATGTAAACATCTGAGCTGCTACACAGGAAGCTGTTGCTAACAGGAAATAGAGAGTAGCGATAAATGTTTATTTTCACATTACAATGGTGTAACTGGTGGAATGCCTCAGAGATCACTATAGGATCATCAATATTTGTATCAAAGATCTGGAGGAAGGAACTAAATATATCAAAGTCCAATTAGCTTAAAAACCAAGCTGGTCATCCAGTATGTCAACAAATGGAAATCGTGTGTCATCAATGTGATATAGGCAAAGGGAGGTTAGTGAGCAAACCTTCAGCAGATATAGCATAATGTGAGTTGTCCATTTTGGATGGAAGGATAAAACAATGGTAAACAATTTAAGTGGCGAGAGATTGCAGAACTCTGTGACACAGACAGCATTCATGATCCTGGTACATGAATCATATGTCGTTAGTCTGCACTTGCTGTAAGTCATTTGGAAGCTAAGTGGAATTATTGTGTTTCTGGCAAATGTACCAGGTTTAATCAGGAATGTTTTACTGTATCTGTACCGGTAAAAGTGAGGAGTGCAGATGCTGGAGATCAGAGTCGAACAGTGTGAGGCTGGAAAAGCACAGCAAATCAGGCAGCATCCGAGTAGCAGTTGAATTGGCGTCCTGGGTATAAGTCCTTCATCAGGAATGTGCCCAAAACATCGAGTCTCCTGTTCTTTGGGTGCTGCCTGACCTGTTGTGCTTTTCCAGCATCACATTTTGCGAGTCTACATCTGTACAGGGCGTAGCTAATACCACATCTGACACATTATGTGCAGTTTTGACCCCTTAACCTAAAAAAAATCAGTTTTAGAAGCTTACCAACAATGTTTAGTTTACACATTCCTGGAATGAAGGCCTTTTGTTCTGAAACATTATCGGTTTTGGACGTGGATGAGAAATCCTTTTCATGCATAAACTATTTGTGAGAAAAATCAGCTGGATGTGTATTTTTTCTTCTCAGGGAGACAAAAATTATGGAATAAATTTTAAGAATAAAATGTATTGATTTTAGCACGGATATTATAAAGACATCAAGCGATTTTTAAAAATTAAGCATATGCATACCAACATATCATCAAATTATAAAGCAGGAATTTTCTCTTTTGCTAATGAAAGGCACTGTGTATAACAACAGCAATGATGCACTTGCATATCGTCCATTATGATCCTTTCCAGAGAATGTTCATGACGAGCGCACACGGTCCAGTTTGGTGTTCAGTTGACATGATTGCTTGTTTCAACACAGAGGGGGAGAACAATTTTCCCTGCCTGAGAAGTAGCAGCCAATTGATCCCTCTATCTTCTTTTGTTCCACCTGACAACAGTTCTGACTCACTTCTACCTGATGAGTCGTGGAGAATCCCTGATGAGAGATTCTTTGGAATCTCCCTCCGTCATGAAGCAAGGGGAATTCAGATAAATCCAACAATTCTGGGGAGAAATCTCATCACAAGTAGCTTGTCGGAGCAGAATGGGCGGCACGGCGGCTCAGTGGATAGCACTGCTGCCTCACCGCACCAGGGTCCCAGGTTTGATTCCAGCCTCGGGCGGTTTCCTGTGTTGAGTTTGCATATTCTCGCCGTGTCTGCATGGGTTTGCTCCCACAGGTCCAAAAATGTACACGTCAGGTGAATTAGCCATGCTAAATTGCCCAGAGTGTTCGGTGCATGAGCCAGAGGGAAATGGCACTGGGTGGGTTAATCTTCGGAGGGTCTGTGTGGACTTGTTGGGCTGAAGGGCCTGTTTCCACACTGTAGGGAATCTAATATTATAACTTCAGAGGGCAGAATAACATTTGGGACAGTCTATCATCTATCCATTTGTTATGAGTTCAATTATTATGAAACTCTGGAAAGCATTCATTTTTCTGTTTTGTCTTAAGATGTGCGTGTGTGTTTCACATTCTCCTAGAAGATGAGCCAGGCTGACATTTATATCATTAGCCATATCACTAAAATTTGAGATTTGTTGTAAACAGTGGAGCAGTGTGACTGCAAAAGGAAACAGTGACCCTGCAACATTGATTGGAGCACGAATGGTAAATTCTAAAAGGGCTGTTCAAGTGGGAATTCCCTTCCCCAGAAGTTTGTGGTGCCTGGATGTTTACATTTATTCAAAGTTGTGCCTGTTCAATATTTGATAGACAAGTAAATGTAGGACAATTTTGCACGTACAGATTAAGTACTGTTGTGACCACAATCAGATCAGCTACGATCTTATTGCATGGCAGAGCAAAGACAAAGTGCCTAATGGCCCACTCCTACTCCTCAGTCCGATGTTCCTATATTCCATTCAGCCCCTCACAGCTCCTGCACAGCTCACATCCCTCATTTCTATGGCAGGTCAAAAACCGACCTACCTCCTCTGTAAATACTTTCAGTGATCTAGCTCCCCGAACTCTCTTGACCAGATAATTTCTGATCCTCACTATCCTCTGTGAGAAGGTTACATGCACAAAACATACATAATAACCTATTTGTGTGTTCAAAAGAGTGAACACAGCAGCTCATGTAAGAGTGACAGACCCTGATATCAAGGCTGGAGTTGACTCAAGGTGGTATCAAGAATCGTTGACTAAATTAAATTAATAGGAATCAGCCACAATCTCTACACTGGGAGTCAGAGGAAGATGTTCATGGTTGGTGGACATCAATCCTTTCAGTCCCGGGACATCCCTGCACGAGATCCTCAGGGTGGCTTCCTCGACACAATCATCTTCAGCTGCGTCATCAATGTCCTTCCCCATCATTACGTCAGAAATGGGGATGATCACTGAAGATCACACAATGTTCAGAACATTTCCCCCCCTCAGCTCCTGAAGTAGTCTATGTCCATGTGCAGCAAGACCCGGACAGCATTCAAGTTTGTGCTGTTAAAGTGTCGGTAACATACATGTAACAGCACAGCCAGACACTGCACATTTCCACAGTTAAAACAAGAGCTCATTCAGCATCTCAAGCTGGTTACACACGAATATGAGCTAGCATTCAGACCATCGAAACTACTGAACGGGAAGAGTCGCAGTATGTTCAATACTCCTGCCTGTTACATAGGAAGAGGAGGGGTCTGGTCAGCACATCGAACTGTTAAACAGGAACAGGTGGAGCCAAAACAGTCTTTCGAAACTGTTAGACGTGACCAGGAAGAGGCCATCAGCCTCGCAAAGGCTTATATAGGAACTGGAGGATGTCACTGATGCTCCAAACTGGCAAATCACAGGAGCAGATCATGATGTTCATCATGGCTCCATTGTCTCTGGAACATGTGCAACTTGAACGTGGTTTGCTGGCAGTGAGGAGGGAAGCGACATGTTTTCTGTCATGTCTCAAGGAGACATCTTCCATCTCCGAAAAGGCAGACCCATGTTCTCCGTGGGGGTCAGAAGCTGGTGGGAATAGTTAACTGTTTTAGATTGAAGGTATTGTGGCTGATGTTGGGATTGTGGATAACATGACGTTCAGTGCAGGATCACACACCAAATGCGTAGTTTTTATTCAAAGTCTGGATTTCCTGCTCTCTCATTGATGTGGAGAGTGGGGGTGGTTGGGGGAAATGTTCTCAGAGGTACTAAAAGTATCTGGAATTTCATAAACTTAGTTAAAAAAAGAAGCCATGGGATTTATCACCGTATCAGTGTCTGTTTAGAAAATCATGTGTGATTGTCCATCCCCCTGAAGGTCTAATGCAATCCCATTTTATTCTCTCACAGTGCGACAGATTAATCTTCACTCACTCCTCATGGTACCATCATCCCAGGGATTAGATTGGTGGAGCTCCTTTGCACTCTCTCTGTGGTAAGGAGAACATTACTTATAAAGGAGAGAAAATCTGTGGACAATACCCCAAGTATTGTCTCATCAACAGTCTCAGGGATGATCACAATAATTACTTTCCCTCAGTGATGATCACAATGATTACTTTCCCTCATTTTGCCGTCTCCATTTCTTTCTGAAAACGTAAAAAGCATCATTATCTATATATGGCCACTGATGCAAAATTTACAACTTCCTTACATCTGTATGTCAGTGTCAATAAAACCAGCACCAGAGGTGCATACCAAGATGGACATCACTCTCGTGGACAGACGCGATGCGATAGAATACACCTAAAATAAGGAATAGTCGCCTACCTGATGGAAATGAGCAGTAGCAATATGGGAAATAGGAAGCAGAAGGGAGTTGTCTTTACTTTTGTTCTTTTTCACGATGCATATGAAGCCCTGGTCAGACTAGCATGTTATCCCTATATTGAACCGAGTGGCTGGTTCAGCTGTTCCACTGGACAGTAAATAGTAAATCACATTGCTGTGGGTTTGCAGAGACACGGAGACCTGACCAAGGAAGGATAACCCATGGCCTTCTCTAAAGGTCATGACCCAAGCAGATGGCTTCTGTTTATTACAAATGATGATGGTTTCTTTTAAATTCCATCAACTTGCTTCATGAGGCATCAACAGATTATTATTCTGTGCCTCTACATGAAGAGTCAATAACTTGAGCACCATGCATTATCTTCCTATCTGACATTCTGACAATCTGAGATTCTGTGGAGACAACAAATTAAACATCTTAAGTACAATTGTCTTGTCATGGACATGAGGTTAAGGAACTTGAAACAGATGAATCCAGATTTCATAGTGGCACAAATAAAGATGTTTATTCAGAAGTTGCACTGAGGCTGACGATTAGACTGTGACATCATTATAGTAGTACTGGGCAGGAGTGGTGAGTGTGGAGGATATGGAAATGTAGATCTGTGCAGGGCTAGAAGGATTGTGGAGTTTGAGAACAGTCTGGTTCCGTCTCGCATATCAGTGAGCAACTTATAAATAGTAATTTGCTTTATAGAATTTGTCAGGAAAGGAATTTTTGATTGGAAGTGAAGACATTTATTTCCACTTTTCCGAAATTTACCCATCATGAGCAGAAGCACAGTTCAGCCCTGTTGAAGAGACAAAGAGAATGACTTACTAGGAACACCAACTATAGCGAGGATGGGATAGTAACCACCTTGAGTAATCCAAAGGATATCTTCAATCCCTGTTGCTAATGATATCCAAAGCTGAGAAAGATAGTAAAGACACTCGGATAAACTCCTGTCCATTGTTGGAACAGTCCAGTCAAATGTTCTCAGATTCTGATCTATTGTTGGAACGTTCCCGTCTATTGTTCTCAGATTCTGAACTCTCCTTCCCCTCTCTCTGGAACTGCTGATCCCTGTTATTGCTGTCGGTGATGCTCCTGCTCATACGATGGGATATCACATCGAACCCAGTCCTTATTTGAAGAAGAGGCTAATCCTCCAGTGACACATTTAGGATCCACAGCGACTTACATTAATCACAGTCGCTGAACAACTTAGCTCCAGTTAAGCCCTTTCAATTCAATACAGTTATTATTAAATTTCAAAATAACGTATAAGCGTTACCCATTCTGAGTGGGACATGTGAGGGTGACTGAGGGAAGGAATGTTTGAGATGGTAGATTGATTGTGTGTTATCATTCAATGTGAATTGGATATGGGAGTAATGACAGAAGATTGTCAGAACAAAAATGAGTTTCTCTCTTTATAATTGGAAACATACAGTCTGCAACTAGTGATCAGTCATTACAATATAAATAAAATATTGAGAGAGCTTTTAGAGTCGATAATCTGACAGGAAAATGTGTCTTAGACAACATCGGGTGAAAATAGAAAAATGGCATGTACATGTTAACAGAGAATTGTCCCTGACAAATGCAATTCAGATTGTTACTCCAAGATCAGAGAGGGCTGTTGAGGGTCATGCTGATGATTTATTAATGCCAATCAACTGTGATGAAGTGCCACTTACTGGACTTCAATTACAATGTGATTATGGCATTGGGAAGGAGACAGAAAACATTCAAAATTGGGGGATATGGCTGCTGAGATGAGAGTGAGGGAAATGATATTGTCCATTCATCAGTATTAGAACGTTTCTCTTTAAAATCATTTGAAGATCAGATGCAAGTATAAATCTACAGTGAGGACTGAGGATAGCAAATATTACTAAAAACCGTACGACCAGAAGACTTAGGAGTAGAAACGTGGCCATTCAGTCCATCCAGTCGGCTCAAACATCAATCAAAGCTGATAAATGTCTCAAATCCATTCTCCCCATAACTCTCGATCCTCTTTACAATTCAACAACCTACCCTGCGCAGGCTTAAATATGCTCAATGAATTGTCTCCACAGCCTTCTGTGGCAGTGAATTCCATAGACTCACAATGCGCTGGCTGAAGAAGTTATTCGTTATCTCTGTTCTAAAAGGTCTTCGCTGTGGTCTATGTATGTGCCTCGGATCCTAGTCTTTCCTACCAATGGACACAATTAGCAAAATCCACTCTGTCCATATCATTCAGTATTCTGTAAGTTTGAATTAGATTCCCCCTCATCCTTCTAAACCCCATCGAGTATCGAACCAGGCCCTCAAACGTTCCTTATATGTTAAGCTTTTCATTCCTGGGACCATTCCAGTGAACCTCCTCTGAACACGCTCCAGGACCAATACATATCTGCTGAGATATATGACCCAAAATTGCACACAATAACCTAAATGAGACCGGACAAGATCTATTTAGTGCCTTGCAAGTAAATCCCCGCTTTTAACTTCAATTCCTCTATAAATAAATCCCTTCACTGTATTTGCCTTCCTAACTACTAACTCAACTTGCAAGTTTACCTGGAGAGACGTCTGGACTAGGATTCCCAAGACTCTTGGCATTCAGGCTTCTGAAATTTCTCCCCATTTAGAAAATACTCCATGCCTCTATTCTTCGTACCAAAGTACAGGACCTCATACTAGTCCATGTTTTATTCCATCTGCCACTGCTTTGCCCATCTCCTAACTTGTCCAAAACCTTCTGCAGCTTCTCTGCCTACTGCGAGCTACCTATCCCTCTACATATCTTTGTAATGTCTGCAACCTTAGCCAGAATGCCCTCCGTTACACCATCTAGATCATTAATGTACAATGTGAAAAGTTGTCCCAACACTGAGTCTTGCAGAACATATTTTGTCACCGGCTGCCATCCTGAGAAGGACCATTAAATCCCCACTACCTGTTTGTTGCCAAACGGTCACGTTTTCACCCATGCTTGCACTTTGCCTCTGTCACCTTGGGCCCTTATCTGAATCAATAGTCTTCTGTGTGGCACTCGTCAAAAGCTTTCTTGAGGTCCGGGAAATAACATCCATTGATGCTCCTGGGTTTAAGCTGCTCGTTTCTTTGTCAAAAGGTTCGAGCACATGCGTCAGGCATGACCTCCCTTTGATGATACCATGCTGACTTTGCCCTATATTTCGATACACCTCCAAATATTCAGAAATCTTATCCTTCCCGATCAGTTCCAGGATCTTACCCACGACTGATGTTAGGCTATTTGGTCTGCAATTTTCTGTCTTCTGCCTAATTCCCTTTGTAAACAGGGATTTTACATAGCGCTATTCCAGTCCTCTCGGACATTCACTGATTCTAATGATTCCTGAAAGGTCACCACTAACGCCTCCACTACCTCTGAGCTTTCTCTCTTTGAACTCTGTGGTGTAGTCCTTCTGGTCCAGGTGATCTATCCATCTTCAGCCCATTTAGCTTTTCTACCCTGTTTTCCTTGGCGATGGGTGACATACTGAGCTTTGCCCCTTCACATTCTTGAACTATTGGGAAATTATTCATGTCCTCGGCCATTTCTTTGTTCCCCACTACTGTCTGTCCTGTGCCATTTTCCAGCAGCCCAATGTCCACTTTTGTCTCGCCTTTGCACTTTTTATATCTAAAGAAAATCTTCCAACTTTCCTTGATCTAACTGGCAAGCTTACCCTCATATTTAATCTCCTCCCTCCATATTTATTATTTTGTTGTCTTCTGTTGATCTTTGTGAGCGTCCAAATCGTCTGGTTTTCCTCTGCCCTTCGTCACATTATACGTTTGCTCTTTTGCTTTTATTCTGTCCCTGATTTCCTACACAAACACCTGTTGAAGGAGCCGCACTCTGAAAGCTAGTGTGCTTCCAGTTAAACCTGTTGGACTATTACCTGGTGTCTGATTTTTAACCTAATCAGCCATAGTGGCTTCATCCTCCCCTGTACCACCCTTCTTTTTTCTCGGGAAGAATCTCTGTTCTGTCTCCTGAATTACTCACAGAAAGTCCTGCCATTGCTGTTCTACTGTTTTTCATGTTGGACCCCATCCCCGTTAAGTCTACCCAGCTCCTCCCTCATGCTTCTGTAGTTAACTTTATACAGCTAAAATACCATTACCTCTCATTCTATATTCTCCCTCTCAAATTTCAGAATAAATTCAATCATACTATGATTACTGCTTCATTCGTTTTCTTTATTTTAAGTTCTCTTTAACAGTCTGCCTCATTGCACAACACTAAATCCAGTATTGCCTGTTCCTGAATGGGCTCCACCACAAGCTGCTCCAACAAGCCCTATCGAAGATATTGCACAAATTATTTTTCCTGTGAACCACTACCAACCTGATATTCCCAGTCCCCCCGTGTATTGAAATCTCCCATGAGTCTCCCATGACTACTGTACTTTGGTTTTTTTATGTATCTTTTCTATCTCCTGGTATATATAGTGCCACAGCTCCTAACTACTTTTTGGAATCCTGAACATAGGGCCATCTAGAATATAGAATATAGAACAGTACAGCACAGAACAGGTTCTTCAGCCCACGACGTTGTGCCGACCATTGATCCTCGTGTATGCACCCTCAAATTTCTGTGACCATATGCATGTCCAACAGTCTCTTAAATGTCCCCAAAGACCATGCATCCACAACTGCTGCTGGCAACGCATCTCATGCTCTCACAACTCTCTGTGTAAATACCCGCCTCTGACATCCCCTCTGTACTTTCCTCCAACCAGCTTGAAACTATGAGCCCTCGTGCTAGCCATTTCTGCCCTGGGAAATACTCTCTGGCTATCGACTCTCTCTATGCCCTTCATTATCTTGTATAACACAATTAGGTCCCCTTTCCTCCTCCTTTTCTCCAATGAAAAACGTCCGAGCTCAGTCAACCTCTCTTCTTAAGATAAGTCCTCCAGTCCAGGAAGCATCATGGTAAACCTCCTCTGAACCCTCTCCAAAGCATCCACATCTTTCCTACAATCGGTTGACTAGAACTGGACGCAGTATTCCAAGTGCGGTCGAACCAAAGTTTTATAGAGCTGCAACAAGTTCTCACGACTCTTAAACTCAATCCCCCTGTTAATGAAAGCCAAGACACCATATGATTTCTTAACAACCCTGTCCACTTGGAAGGCCATTTTAAGGGATCTATGTACCTGCACACCAAGATCCCTCTGTTCCTCCACACTGCCAAGAATCCTATCCTTTATCCTGTATTCAGCTTTCAAATTCGACTTTCCAAAATGCATCACCTCGCATTTATCCAGGTTGAACTCCATCTGCCACCTCTCAGCCCATCTCTGCATCCTGTCAATGTCCCGCTGCAGCCTACAAGAGCCCTCTATACTGTCAACGACACTTCCAACCTTTGTGTCATCTGCAATCTCGCTGTCCCATCCTTCAATCCCCTTATCCAAGTCTTTAATAAAAATTACAAACAGTAGAGGCCCAAGAACAGAGCCTATGGAACACTACTCAGCACTGACTTCCAGGCAGAATATTTTCCTTTTACTATCGCTCGCTGTCTTCTGATGGCCAACCAATTCTGTATCCAGACAGCTAAGTTCCCCCCATCCCATTCCTCCTGACGTTCTGAATGAGCCTACCATGGGGAAACTTATCAAATGCCTTGCTGAAGTCCATATACACTACATCCACAGGTCGACCCTCATCAACGTTTCTATTCACATCCTCAAAGAAACGGGTAAGATTTGTGAGGCATGACCTGCCGCTCACAAAGCTGTGTTGACTGCATTTAATCAAGCCATGCTCTTCCAGGTGGTCATAAATCCAATCCGTCAGAATCCTCGCAGACGACAGACGTGAGACTTACTGGTTTGTAATTGCCGGGGCTTTCCCTATTTCCTTTCTTGAAGAGAGGAATTATATTTGCCTCTCTCCAGTCCTCAGGTATGACTCCAGTGGAGAGCGAGGATAAAAAGATCTTCGCAGGTGGCGAAGCAATTACATTTCTCATTTCCCAAAGTAGCCGAGGACAAATCTGGTCCGGGCCTTGCGACTTGTCAATCTTAATGTTTGACAAAATTTTCAACACATCAGCTTCCTCTATCTCTATCCATTCCAGCATGCACACCTGCTCATCAAAGTTTCATGAACCATCTATGTTTCTTTTTTAACCTTTGGGGATACTCAGTTCTATCCACACCGATTTTGTGCCATCTGAACCTACTTTATGTCATACAGTCAGAGAGCGATACAGTCAGAGAGATGCACAGAATGTAAACAGATCCTTTGGTCCAACTCGTCGATGCCAATCAGATTACCCAACCTATTCTAGTCCCATTTGCCAGCACTTGGCCTGTATCCTTTGTACCCCTCCTATTTACATACCAATCTAGATGCCTTTTAAATGTTGGAATGGGACCAGTGTACACCACTTCCTCCCACAGCTGTTTCCATACACACACACTGCTCTGTGCATGAAAAAAAAAACTTGCTATTTTGGTAACTTTAAAACCTTTCCCTTCTCAACCTAAACCTATTCTCCCCAATCCCAGGGAAAATATTTTTTCTATTTATCACATGCATGCCCCTTGTGATTTTCTAAACTGCTATAAGGTCACCCTTCAGCCTCTGAAGCTCCAAGGCAAATAACCGCAGCGTATTCAACTTCTGCTTCTAGCTCAAATAGTCCAATCCTTGTAAATCTTTTCTGATTACTTTCAAGTTTCACAGCATTCTTCTGATAGCCAGGAGACCAGGATTCTTACGATTGATTTATTTTCATTGTTACTCCCCCCCCCCCCAACTATCTTTTCGATAGGATGCATGCCCTTGAATTTTCAGCTGTCAATCCTGATCCCCTTGCAGCACGTCTTTGCCAATTTCAATCTGTGCTACAAGCTCGATTACCTTATTTCTTATACGGCATGCATTCAGATATAACACTCACAGTCTTATATTAACCGTCCCTCCTCTCTGTTTCATTTGACTCTCCAGTGTGCTTGAAGTTTGATTGTTTACACCTTCAATACATTGTATCCTATTTGTGCCTGTGCTGGAGATTTTATAAATTCTCCTGCGTTCTTCACTCTTACCTCCTCCTTGAATTCAATTTTTCTAATTTCCCCTATAATTGAAATCCCACCCAAACATAAAAAATTGCTGGAAGATCTGACCGCAGTCCTAGTTATGTGATTTGTTCGGTCTCTTGTCCCAGCATTGTTCAGATGAAGACCATACCATTAGAACAAGTCCCTTCTTCCTCAGTAATACAATATGCATATGCAACACAAAATACAGGTACAAAATGACTTGTTATGCATTCAAAAATATGGAAAGTACAAACAGAGAAGATTGTTAAAATACACTAATGACCTTGAGCTGTATAAGTTGAAATGTGAATTGCAAAAATTATGGAACTGCTGTGCAAACGTTATCAATCATTATTCAGCCCACAGCTGAGGTGCTGATTTCCCCTTTGCCAGTGATCCCCTTCATTGAGATTCTCTGGTCCAGTCCCACACACGTATTTCGGGGGCTAATCAGTTCCTGCTGCTGTTCACCCAGTCTATTGATAATCCACCTTCTCCCTGGAACCAATCAATTGGTCTCTTGGATTCCGTTTAACTGTCAGCAAACTGTCTCTGTGATGTTATTGGAGATAAATGATCTGGGTGACAGCCAGTATCAGCGCAGTGCTCACAGGGTATGGAACCAGACAAAGGGCTTGCAGTCCAGGGGAATTTCTAAATAAAAGTCCCATCTTCTGTCTATTTTCCTCATGGTTTCTCCTGATCTATCCATCTTCACTCTCTTCTAACACCCGTTTCTCCCACTCAGTCAGTCGCTCCACTTTCGATTCAACTGTTGATCTAGCTTCACATACTTTCTTTGTGTTTCATTCATTCTCTCTCTTTCTCTCTCTCTCTCTCTCTCTCTCTCTCTCTCTGTATCTCCAATAACTCTCTCTGCTTCCGGATAGTGCAGTTGGAGAGCTTGTGGATGTAGGATAAGCTAAATTGCCTCCGTCTGTGTCATATTAATTCTGAGGTTCTCTGACCCACAATAAAGACTTCCAATGCCTGTAGAAACAAGCTGGTCCTGCGAAAGACACAGTGCACAATCATCCATTATCTCTTCCAGTTTTCTGACATGCAGTGTCCTCTAAATATATGTTCAAACAAAATAGATTAAAATTCGAGCAGTTGGGAGGACATTCACCAGACGATATTGAAATCCGGATTTAATAAATAGTCCCACCACTCAAAATGTGGATTTTCCTCATAGCAGCTCCTCACAATTAACAGCCCCTCGCTTCTGCCTGATGCGGATTTGCCTTCCACCAAATTATTAACTTCAACAAGGTCATGATTTATTCCATGATCGTAGCTATCTCAAATCTGAGGGCGTTTTAATCACTGTTTCTAAAATGATCTTCTACTGAATGGTCAGTCACCTGGACATGCTCATTTTCTAAAACGACGTCCAGCATGGCCCCTCCTGTAGTTGGACAATCCACATACCGCCGCAAATGACTTTCTTGGATGTGACTTAAGAAATTCTACCCCGTCTAAGCCTCTTGCTCTAAAGGATTCCCAGTCAATATTGGAGATGTTAAAGTCACTAACTGTGGCTCCGCTGTTTTTAATACACTTTTCCATAATTGGCTGACGTATTTGTTCCTCAATCTCTCGGTGGCTGTTGGAGGGACTACAGTACAATCCTAACACATGCATCCATCATATCCTGAGCTCTCTTCATGTTGCCTCAGAAGATGAGGCTTCCAATACGTCCGAAGTGCAGATGTAGCAAACTCCCTGATTAGTAATGTAACTCCTCCACCTCTTTTAGCTTCTTCTGTATATCATCTAAAACAACAAAACCCTGGAAAGTTGAGCATCCAGTCCTGTCTCCTTCTCAACCATGTCCCTATAACGTTTGCAACATCGTAGTACCATGTAGGGATTCCGGCTCTAAATTCATCTGTTTACCCATAATAGTCCTTGCATTGAAATAAATACACATCAACCAGACACATCCGATACTGACCTGATATTTGGTTTGAGATTCCCTGAAGTATTTTCTGCTGCTATTTTCCAGTGACAGGAGATTACAAAAGACTATCAGTAAAGCAGAAAATATTGTACACAGACAATTCCAGTTTCCTCCTTTGTCACTTCAATCTGTACCTTGCATTACACATGGTCCGATTTTGATAGAGTGCTGGATAATTATTTCACTTTAAACGACTGTCTACAGCCACTCACTGCATATTCAGCAACTGTTTCTGGACCCAATGGATTGATTGCTTTCTTATCCTTCTCTCACGAAATCTCTGTAATATTTACATTGTAGTTATATGTAATCATCCAATCTCCAAGTTCTTACCTGCCAGATTCCTGACATTAAACTAATAACACTTCAGTTTGCCAGTCCCATTGTTTCCCTCTGCTTCTTTGTTCTTGGTCTTAGATGCACTGGTTTTCGTATCCAATTCCTCCTCAATCACTGTATTGTGGACGTACTGCTCTGGTTCCGACTCCACAGTGTCACACTAGTTTAAACCTACCTGAGTGACATTAGCAAACCTGAATGCCAGGAGATTGCCGCCAGTTCAGGTCCATCCATTCTTCTTATGAATATCCTACCGACCTGGGAATCCCAATGATCCACATATCGGAGATTGCCGCCAGTTCAGATCCATTCTGTCCTTCTTGAGTAGGTCGTACCAATCCGGGAATCCCAATGATCAACATATCAGAGATTGCTGCCATTTCAGGACCATCCCGCCCATCTTGTGTGTATCCTACTGACTCGGGAACCCAATGATCCACATATCAGAGATTGCTGCTAGTTCAGGTCCATCCTGTCCTTCTTGGCTATATCGTTCCGACTCGGCAATCCCAGTGATCCACATATCAGAAGTGCTACCAGCTCTTTGCCCGTGTATTTAACGGTACTACCTTCCTATTCCTAATCTCACTCGCACGTGGCATATTCTAGCGTCTCCAAAATTCAAATATCCTTTCAGCACAACTCCAGCAAGGCCTTTACATTAAAGTGGACAAACGTGATAATAAAAACGCAAGTGTGACCTCATCAACCAGGAATATGGAGCCCACTGACTCAGTCCAATGGCCAGAGGATCTGATATCTATCAGCTCCACCAAACCTGTTTGACAAGGTAGACATATGGACCATTTATTTGTAGATTGACGAGGATAAACAGAAGACTACAAAATTTCAGAGCGGATGTATGTCATTCAGCCTGTTTACTTTGCTTTGCTATTAAATTGGATTTTAGTTATTCTGTTCCTTTCAATGGCAGGGTCATTACCCCAGCATCCCCAGCTGGTGAGAAAGTGCCCAGTGTCGTTGTGTGCACAGTCCTTCGAAGGGAGTATCCAGTGCCAGGCAATGGGGTGTGGGGAGCCCCAGGGGTTGCAAAGAGAAGGCCGCATGCAGTGACGATAGACTGAGGGACTGAAAGAGATGGAATGGGTATCGAGAGACACTGCACTCAGACAGGTGGCCGGCAAGATTCCTAAACACCCAAGGAACCCGAGAACCACGGCTGCTTTTACAAAACCCTGTCACATTTACTGCATTTCTCCATGAAATAAAAGCAAAAATACTGTAGACTGTAGTAATCCGAAGCAAATACAGAGACATCCTGTGGAGAAAGAAAAGAGTTAATGCTCCCAATGCAGACACGGCAAGAATGTACAACGTCCACACAGACAGGTTCCAGATATTGGAATTGAACCCGACTCCCTAACACTGTGAGGCAGCATTGCTGTGTCACTATGTTGCCCAATTATGGAAACTTGTTGATAGTACAGTTAGAGGCATAGATAATATTCTCTGTGACCAGGATTGAGAGTCCTGAAGGTTGTGTTGCCTACCTGGTGCTTGGGTTTGGGATATGTTATCTGGGGTGCAGATGAACTTGGAGTGGGAGGGGAATGATTCAGTGGCCAGGGTTCGTGTAGGTACCAGCGGCTGGACATGCAAATGGCAATGAGAACGGGGATTGTAAATACAGAACTGAAATGTTATATCGGAATGCAAGCAGTGTAAGGAATAATGTAAGTAAGCTTGTGACTCATACACAAATTGGCAGGGATGACGTGGTGGGCATCACAGTGACGTCACTGCAAGAGAATCAGGATTGGGAGCTGAATATTCAATGATATTCATCCTGTCGAAATGATAGGCAGGTGGGCAGAGAGACAGATTGGTCTCATTAGTAAGAAATGGAATTGAATATGTTAGAAGAAATAAAGTAAGATCATGTGGTGTAGAATTTGTGTCGGTAGAATTGGGGAATCAAAAAGATGAAAAAAATGCATTTGGAGTTATGTATAGACCTCCAAACAGTAGTCAGGATCTGGGGTGCACGATACACCAGGAGATAGAACGGTCTGCAGGAAAGGCAGAGTTACAGTGATCATGTGGGATTTCATTATGCAGGTGGACTGGGAATTCAGTTTTATAGTGGTTTGCAAGAAAAGTAATTTGTAGAATGTCTATGAGATGGCTTTTTGTAGCAGCTTGTGCAGGCAGACTAGATGAGTGGAGCTTTAGATAAAGGAAATCATAGGAGGCAGTGATCATAATATGATTGAACTTACTCTGCAATTTCAGATGGAGAAGTTAGAATCAGAGTTAATGGTATTACAGCTGAATAAAGGCAATTACGGAGGCATGACGTGGGCGGCACGGTGGCACAGTGGTTAGCACTGCTGCCTCACAGCGCCGGAGACCCGGGTTCATTTCCCACCTCAGGCGACTGACTGTGTGGAGTTTGCACGTTCTCCCCGTGTCTGCATGGGTTTCCTCCGGGTGCTCCGGTTTCCTCCCACAGTCCAAAGATGTGCAGGTCAGGTGAATTGGCCATGCTACATTGCCCGTAGTGTTAGGTAAGGGGTAGATGTAGATGTAGATGTAGGGGTATGGGTGGGTTGCGCTTCGGTGGGGCGGTGTGGACTTGTTGAGCCGAAGGGCCTGTTTCCACACTGTAAGTAATCTAATCTAAAAAAAATCTAATCTAATGAGAGAGGAGCTGGGTAGAATTAACTGGGAGACGAGCCCAGAAGGAAAGACAGTGGAAAAGCAATGACAGGAGAATTTTGGACTAATTCAGGATGCAGCAGAGATTTCTCCTGAGGAAAAGGAGGCATGATAGAGGGAGGATGATGCAACCATAGCTGACTATGGAATTCAGGGACAGCATAGAAGCAAATGAGAACGCATATAATGTGGCGAGGAGCAGTGGGAAAGCAGAGCATTTGAAAGCTTACAAAGACAAAACAGAGAGCAAACAAAATAAAATAAGGAAGGAGATTATTAAATATGGCGGTAAGCTAGCCACTAACATTAAGGAAGTCCTGTAAAAGCTTCTTTCAATATATAAAGTACAAAAGAGAGGCAAAAGTGGACATTGGACTGCTGGAAAATGATACTGGAGAGGTAGCAGTTGTGAACAAGGAAAGGCTGAGGAACTGAAAAATTAGTTCTATGTGGTAGATACGAGTAATACCTTAACATTCAAGATAGTGAGGGGCCAGAGCTGAGTATGCTGGCCACCACTATGGAGAGCGTGCTAGAAAAAAGCTGAATGGCCTGCAGGTGGTTAAATATCCTGGACCTGATGGACTACATCCCAGAAATATAAAGAGGATAGCTGAAGAGGGTGTGGGGGGATAGTGGTGATCTTTCAGGAATCACTCGCGTAAGGAACGATCCCAGAGCGCTGGAAACCCACTAACGTGACACCCCATTGTAACAAGGGAGTGAGGAAAAAGACGAAAAGAAATCCACAATTAATAGCTTAATTCGGTCGTGGGTAAGATCCTGGAATCCATTGTGAAGGATGAGATTTCTGAATACTTGGAAGTGTTTGGTAAAATCGGGAAAAATCACTTTGGTTTCATCAAGGGAAGAACATGCCTGACAAATCTGTTGGAATTATTTGAAGAGGAAATGAGCAGGCTTGACCAAGCACAGCCAACGGATGTTATCCACCTGGATTTCAAGAAGGCCTTTGACAAGGTTTCACACAGGAGATGACTGAGTATAATAAGGGCCCGTGGTGTTAGAGGTAAGGTAGTGGCATGGATAAAAGCTTGTCTCTCTGGCAAAAAGCAGAGAGTGGGGATAAAATAGTCCTTCTCAGGATGACAGTTAGTGACAAGTGGTGATCTACAAGGCTCAGTGTTGGAATCGTAACTTTTTACTTGTTACGTTAACAATCTAGATGTTGGAACTGAGTGTGCGCTGGCTAGGTTTGCAGACAATACATAGATAGGCCGATGGACTGGTCGTATTAAGGAGGCGGAGAGACTGAAGAAGGAGATTGGCAGACGCATTCCAACGTTGGAAAGTGTGTAGGCATGCACTTTGGCATGAAGAATAGAGGCATGGTCTATTTTTTAAATGGGGAAACAATTCAGAAATCTGAAGTGCAAAGGGACTTGAGAGTTCTAGTGCAGGGTTCTCTCAAGGTACGTTTGCAGGTTGAGACAGTAGTCAGGAAGGCAAATTGCATTTATTATTGATGGCAGTTATTACGAGAGGAATTGAATATAAAACAGGTTGGTAAGTCTCTGGTCAGACCACATTTGGAGTATTGTCCGAAATTTGGAGCCCCATAATCTCAGGAAGGATGCAGTAGCCCTGGAGCTTGTGCAGAATATTTTCACGAGAATGATCATAGGAATGAAAAGTTTAACATATGAGGAATGTTTGTGGGCTCTGGGTCTATCCTTGGTAAAGTTTAGAAGGATGAGAGGGAAAGTAATGGAAACACAGCATACTGAATTTGCTGGACAGAGTTGATGTTGGTAAGATGTTTCCATTGGACGTGAGCTCGAGGGCACAGACTTAGATGAAAGGGAAAACCTTTTAGAACAGTGATAAGGAGAAATGTCTTTAACCAGCAAATGGCGTATCTTTGAAATGTATTGCCACAGATGGCAGTGGGGGCCAGGTCATTAAGTATACTTGAGACGGAGATAGAGAGATTCTTAATTATTCAGGGGATGAAGAAGTACGAGGAGAAGGTCAGAGAATGGATTTGAGAAACCTATCAGCGATGATTGAATGATGGGCAGACTCGATGGGCTGACTGGCCTAATTTCTGCACCTGTGTGTTATAGACTTATATTCTAAACCTGAAGGAGTCACCTTGCATCTCTGAGAAGATAGATTCATGTTCTTCATGAATGTCAGAAGCTGGTGGGAATTGTTAACTGTTTTGGAATGAAGGTATTGTGGCTGCTGTCAGGGTGATGGATAATATGACATACAGTGCAGGATCACACACTAATTGCGTTGTATTAATGTGGTGAGAGTTTATTCAAAACCTGGACCTCTCTGTCTCTCTCAATCACTGTGGGGAGTGGAGGTTGAGGTGGGTGGGTGTAACGTCCTCAGAGGCACTTAAACTATCCAGCATCATGAAGCCTGAGTGAAACAGCAGACATGGAATTTATCACCTCTCATTACCTGTTTAAATATAATTAGTGCTTGCACATCCCACTCGGTGTTGAATGCAATCATCTCTTATTCTCTGAAAGCACTACAGATCAAACTTTATTCATCGTCATGATGCCATTATCCCAGGGATTAATCTGGTGGAACCCCTGTTCACTCGCTTTGTGGTAAGGAGATCACTCCTTGTAAAGGAGAGAAAATATATCCACAATACCCAAAATTCTGCCTCAACAACATTCTAAAGTTTGATCACAAGAATTCATTTCCCTCACTTAGCTGGCTCCGTTTCCTGATGTGACAAAGGAAACCCGTCACTTACAATGCATTCCCACTGATGTGGAATATAAAACATCCTTTCATCTGTAGGTCAGCATCAATAAAGCCAGCACCAGAGGTGCCGATCGAGATGAACATCACTCCCGGGGAGAGACTCATGAACACAAGAATACGTCTAAAACAGTGAATGGCCATCTACCTGAATGGAAATCAACTGTCGGATTATGGGAAACAGGCAGAGGAAGGGAGCTGCCTTCACTTTTGTTTTTCCCTCACAGGATGTGTGCAGCCCTGGACAGGCCAGCAGGTTGAACAGACCTTGAACTGAGCGGCTGGTTCAGCTGTTCGACAGTACAGTAAATAGTAAAACAAACGACTGCAAATTTGCAGTTAAACAGAGACCTGACCAGGGAAGTATGAAACCACTGCCTTCTCTAATGGGCATCAGGCAAGCCGGTATCAGCAGATTATAATTCTGTGGATCTAGATAACGAGCCAATGACGTGACCACCATACACTATCTACCCAAGTTTCAGATTCTGTACAGAGAAAAAGTTAAACATCTCAAGTTCAATTATTTTGCAAATCACACGTGGTAAGAAGGGACTTTAAACATGTATCTAGAAATAACAAAGGCGCAAACAATGGTTTATTCAGGAGTTGCACTGAGGCTGAGGAGGAGACAGGGATGTCTTAATGTTTGTTCTGGACAGGATTGGTGTGTGGGGAAGATATGGAAATGTAAAGTTTACAGGAGAAAATTAACCAAGAAGTTTGAGAACATTGTGTTTCATCCTTGCATATTGGGGAGTAATTTGTCAATAATAATTTGCTAGTTATTATTTCCAAGGAATGGAATCTTTGATTGGAACAGAAAAATTTTACTTGCACCTTTCCAAAATTTGCATATCATCTGCATCAATTCTTTTCAATCGACAGACAGAGTGACTTACCAAGAACACCAACTATAGCAAAAATAGGATAGTAACCAGCTTGAATAACCAGCAGTGCATCTTCAATCCGATATGCTAATGATATCCAAGGTTGGGGAAACCAGTAAAGACCATAGGATAAACTCCTGTCCATTTTTGTAATATTGCAGTCTAATGTTCTCACAGACTGATCTCTAATCCAACTCTCTGGAGCTGCTGATCCCTGTTACTGGTGTGGGTGATGCTCCCGCTCATACTATCGGAAAAAACCCTGAAAGTATTCCCTTATTGATAGAAGAGAAAAACTCTTTCGGGACGCTTAGGATCCATGGAGACTGTCATCATCACAATCGCTTTACAAATAGCTCCAGTTAACCAATTAGAATTCAATACTGTTTTATTTGAAGTTCAAAATAACTTTGCACGTTTGTGCATTCTGTGTGTGATACGTGAGAGTGACTGAAGGAATGAATATTGAAGATAGCAGATTGATTGTGTGTAATCATTCAGTCTAGATTGTATATGGAAGTAATGCCAGAGGGTTAATGGAATATAAATACGCTTCTCTGCTCATAAATAGAGAAATAAATCCTGTAACTACAGATCAGTCATTGCAATATCTGTAAAACATTGAGAGAACATCTTTCATCCATGGCCATATGGCAAAATGTGCCTCAGAAAACGTAGGTTATAACAAACAAACGGCATGGATACGTTAACAGAGAATTGCACATGACAAACACAAATCAGGTTGTTATTCCAGAATCAGAGAGGGCAAGTGTGGGTCATGTTGTTGATGGTATCGATGTTAACGAACTGTGATGAAGTGTCACTTAATGGACTTCAATTACACTGTGATTATGACATTGTGGAAAGACAGAAGATGGAGAGGACTGGGGGACACAGTTGTTTAGACTGGGTGGTCTAGTGATGTTCTCCAGTCACCAGCATTGGAACGTTACTCTTTGTAACTCATATGAAGAACAGATTCAAGGATACATTTACAATGAGGAAATAGCAAAGACAATATTAAAGAAATTCATTAATGCAATATAAAACACAGAAACAACATAATTCTCTGCACATACCAATATATGCAAAGTACAAAGAGATAAGGTCGATAAAATGCACTCCTGATACTGTGCTATATAAATTGAAATGTGGATAACAAAACTAGGTAAGTGGTGTCCAAACTTTATCGATCGTTATTTTACCCACAGCTGAGATGCTGATTTCCTCTCTGTCAGTGATCTCTCTCACTGTGATTCTCTAGCCCAGTCTCTCACACAGTTTGGGGACGGGGGTATCATCATTTCCTGCTGCTCTTGGCACAGTCTATTTAAAGACTCTGCTTTCCGCATGGAACCAATGTATTGGCCTAATGGTTTCTGTTTAGCTGTCAGTAAATTCTGTGATCTTGTTGGAAATAAATACTCTGGGATGACAGCCAGTATCAGCATAGTGCTGACATGGTATGGCGCCCAGAGAAAGGGCTAACAGTCCAGAGGAATTTCTAAATAAAACTTCTATTTTCTATCTGTCCATATTTATATACCACAATGCGGTCTCCTGATCTATCGAACTTCAACCTCATCTAACACCTCTCTCACTCAGTTACTCAGTCCCCTTTCTATCCTCTCTCAGTTCATCTCCCTTCACTTTCTTTCTCTCTGTTTATTTCTCTCACACACAATCTATATCTAAACACCTTCTCTATCTCCGTTTGTGCAGTTAGGGAGCTTGAGACTCCTCGATTGGCTGAATGGCCTCCATCTGTGCTCTAATAATTCTGAGGTTCTCTGACCCACAATAGATACGTTAGGTGCCTTGACAGACATGCTGATCCAGTGACACTTACAGTGCACAGTCAGCCATTATTACTTCCTGTTCTTTTCTGATGTGCTGCAGTCTTGAAATATCTGTTCAAACGAAACAGATTGAATGAAATTCAAACAGTCGACAAGACGTTTATTACTGTGTATTTCAATCAGGATTTAATGATGGATGATATTCCAGAATAGCATAAGCAATGAATGAAAAATAGGGCAACACAGGAAATGACAGTTGAGAACAACATTTTGTTCCAAGTAGGCCTCATGGTATTACCGATAGATTATCAATGCAGAAAATCAGCTCCTGTTCTTTGGACCCAGGTTCGAAACCCGCCACTGCAGATGGTAGGAATTCAATTCAATACATTTAAAATATCCCTGGAATTAAGAATCTACCTATGAGAATAAAACCATTGCCGATTTTCAGAAAAATCCACCTGGATCACTAATATCCTTCAATGAAGAAATTTTCCATCCTCTCCTGGTCTGGCTGACATGCAACTCCAGACCCAAAGCAATGTCATTGACTCTCAATCGCCCCGCGAAATGGTCCAGTGAGTTATTCAGCTGCACCAATCGTTACAATGTTTCAAAGAAATGAAACTGGCTGGACCACCTGGCATCAAACCCTGCACCGGAAAAGTTAACATTAGAAACGTCACCGTAGAACCTCCAAAGTCTTCCTTACTGTCATCTAAGGGGTAGTGCCAAAATTGGGACAACTACCTTACAGACTGGTCAATCAACATCCTGACATAGTCATACTCATGGAATCATACCTTACAAAAATAACCCAGTCACCACCATCACTATCCCTGGATGGCGGGGGCGGGGGGGGGGGGGTGCAGCTCAGTGAGATAGAGTCGGTAGGTAGTTGCTCTCGGAGTCCCCAGAATTGACTCCAGACCTAATGAAGTCCCAGGGCTTCAGATTAAACATGATCAAAGAATTCACTTACTAATGACCACGTAACATCATTCCTCATCTGAATCAGTGCTCCTCTATGTTAAACAACACTTGGAGAAAGCACTGCCTGTGGCAAGGACACAAAGTATATTCTGGCTGGGGGATTTCAAAGTCGACCATCAAGAATGGTTTGGCAGCAGTACTACTGATCACGCTGGACATAAAGGACATAACTACGAGATTGGGTCTGCAGCAGGTGGTGAGGGAAAGAACAAGAGGGAAAAAAATCATACATGACCTCATCCTTACCAATCTACCAACTGCAGATGTATCTGTCCATGACAGTATTGGTAAAAGCCTCGCGGTCACATTCAGAATAAACTCTATTGTGTTGTGCGGAACTATCACCATGCTAAATGGCACAGACTTCGAAGAGATCTAGCACCTCAAGACTGAGCGTACAGAGGACACTGTGGATCATCAATAGCAGCAGAACTGTACTCAAGCATAAACTATAATGTCATGGTCCATCATATCCTCCACTGTTTCATCACCAGTAAGAAACAAGGCAAAGGATCAAATCTGGTTCAATGGAGAGTGCATGACAGGAGCAGAACCAGGAATATATAAAGATAAATATTAACCTGCTGAAGCTTCCAAACAGAAGTACTTGCATGCCAAATTACATAAACAGCAAGGGACAGACAGAACTGAGCTATCCCACAATCAATGCATCAGATTTAAGCACTGCAGTCCTCCTAATCTGATCATGGATGGTGGTGGATGATCAAACAACTCACTGGAGTAGGAGTCTCCACAAATATCCCCATCCTCAATGATGGAAGAGTCGAGCACATCAGTGCAAAAGATAAGTTTGAAACTTTCACTGAAATCTTCAGTCAGAAGTTTAGAGTGAATGATCCATTTCGGCCTCCTCCGATGGACCCCTTCATTACAGATAGCAGTCTTCAGCAAATTCGATTAACTGATATCAATAGATAGTTGAAGTTACTGGATACTGCAAAGGCTCTAACCCCTGATAACATGCCGGCAATAATCCTGAAGACTTGTACTCCAGTATTTCCCGCTTCCATAGACAAGCTGTTCCAATATAGTTACAAACCGACAATGGGAAAAAAATTGCTCAACTACGTTCTGTACATAAAACGCAGGATAAATTAAACCTGGTCAAATACTGCCTCATCAGTGTATTCTCCATCATCATAAAGTGATGGAAGTTGTCACCAATCAAGCAGCACCTGCTCAGCAATAACCTGCTCAGTGACGCCCCGTTTGGGTTTTGCCAGAGACTCTCAACTCCTGACAGAATCACAGCCTTGTTTCAAACACAGAAAAAGGAAAGAATTCCAGCCCTTGACATCAAGGCTGCATTCTTTCAAATGTGGCATCAAGGAACCCCAGCAAAAAGGGTATCGCGGGCGTTATTGGAGTCATACCTGACAGATAGGAAAATGGTCATTGTTGTTGGAGGTCAGTCATCTCTGTTCCAGAACATCTCTGCAGTAGTCCCCCTGGTTAATGTGGATGTAGGTTTGCTCCAGGAACTGGAATGTTCATTTACAGACGTTTCATCACCATACTACGTAACATCTTCAGTGGCCCTCCGGATGAAACTAGATCCAAACCTCTTCAGTGGCTTCATCAATGACCTTCTCTCCATCATAAGGTCAGAATGGGGATATTCGACGATGACTGCACAATGTCCAGCACCATTCGCAAATGCTCAGATACTGAAGCAGTCCATGACTAAATGCAACAAGATCTGGACAATCTCCAGCCTTGGACTGACAAGTGGCAAGTATCATTTGCATCACACAAATGCCAGACAATGACCATCACCAGTAATAAACAATGTATACACTTGGTATTCAGTCGCATCATTGTCACTAAATTCCCTACACCTCCCCACCCTGCCATCAATACACTTGGTGTTACCATTGACCAGAAATTCAACTGGACGCGCCACATAAATATAAGAGCCGATCAGAGGCTAGGAATACTGCATGAGTAACTAAACTCCTGTCTTCCCAAAGCATGTTCACCATCTACAAGGCACAAGTCAGGAGTGAGATGGAATAATCCCAATTGCCTGAATGACTGCAGCCACAACGACACGAAAGAAGCTTGACACCATCCAGGACAAAGCAGTCCATTTGATTGGCATCACATCCACAAACACTTACTCCCTTCACCACCAACGTTCAGTACCAGCAGTGTGTACTATCGACAAGATGCACTGCAGAAATTCTTCAAAGATCTTTAGACAGCACCTTCCAATCCTGCGAGCACTTCCATCTCGAATGACAAAGGCATCATGCTTTTGCGAATACCACCACCTTCAAACTCTCCTCCAAACCAGTCAACATCCTGATTTGGAAATATGACACAATTCTTTCACTGTTGCTGGGTCAAAACCCTGGAATATCCTCCCTCAGAGCATTGGTGGTCAACGCACAGCAGGTGGACTGCAAGGGTACACGAAGGCAACTCAGCACCACCTTCTCAAGGGGGCAACTGGACGAACAAGAAATGGTGGGCCCATCCAGCGATTCTCATATCCGAAAAGAAATGTTAAAAGTTCCAAGTTGAGCACCTTGAAGGGACAGGTTGTCTGATTTGAACATGAACAGGAAAGTAGTGTTTCTGATTATGAACATTTTAGACCTTCCTGTTATTAGAAAAGTGTTCAGTGTTCCATGACGTATTGTTGCTGAGCGCTGTGATAAATTGCACCTGTTTTGTTAAATTCAACAATATTAGCGTAACAGGATCGATCCTTCAAAGACACCAGTCGGAAAATAACAATCATCGTCGAGACAATGTACTCCCACCAGATGACATTCACAGATAGCAGCTCATATTCAACATATTACTGCACTAATGACTGACACTAAATTCTCCCACGGTCCATATTACAGGGGTTACCATTGACCAGAAGGTAAAGTCAAATCAACGTACAGATACAAGGGTTACAAGAGCAGGTCTGAGATTTTCAACTCTGCACTGAATAATCGACTGTACGACAATGAGTACATGAGACATAGCAATAGATTTAGACCATTCACCCTGTCTCTTCACGCTGAAACTGTGCCATTTTGTCATAGTCTCGAAGGCTAGTGGAAATATCTTCTATACTCTAACTGTATCAATCGTTGAACAAATCGGTCAGCTTCAATCAGATGCGTCCCCACCATTCTTCTAAATTCCATTGAATAAAGACATAGAGCCCTCAACTGTCGCTCATATGACAACCCATCATTCCCAGGATAGATCATGTCCAACAACCGTAGATCCTTCTCCAGGACAGCTCACAATAATCCAAATGCTGTCTAACCATAGCCCATTATATTCTCTGCAGTATGTCTCCGCTTTTGTATTGTCACTCGCTTGAAATGAATGTTAACATTGCATTTGCTTTCCTAATGGCAACTGAACGTGTGCATTAACCATAAGAGAGGACGAGTATTCCAAACTTCTTTTGTGCTTCAGATTTCATGAAGCCTTTTAGAACATAGTGTCTGCCTGTATTCCGCCTACTGAAGTGCATAATCTCACATGTTCCCATATTGTGTTCCATCAGCCATGTGTTTTCACAGTGTCCTAAACTGTCCGAGTTTTTCTGTAGCCTCCGCACTTCCTCAATATCACCTGCCCATCCAATCATCATTGTATCATCTGCAAACCTAGTAAAACTGCCGTCAGGTCCGATGGTTCGCGTAAATGGTACTTCCTGACGACCTAAGGTCTGTCCACCATTGAAAAGGCACAACGCTCTCAAGGCTCAATGCTTGACTCCATTCAGTTTAAGCAGTGGCTTGACTGGAATTACACCTGCAAAGACTTCACTCCTTGGAGCACTGGAACTGGCACCCTGCATGCCATTTTATTATGAATTTACCCCAATATGGTGACACAGAAATTGATGGCGTACGATCCCAGTCGATTAATGGCAATCTGTCTCAATGCTGACCATGTGGTGCTCACACATGGCATTGTGCGTTGAAGACGACAGACGGAGTTGTGGGGAGGGGATGTCGATCATAAATGACTGTGTGACTGTCACTGAGGGCTGACACCAACCACGAAAGCCCCAGATGTACCTGTGTCTGTTGTCACAGGTCTGTTGTCTGCTGCAGGCATGGTCAGCCTTTCAGTGAGTCAAATCAAAGAAAGCGATGGGCCTGGAGAGTGTTTCCGGCTGAGCACTCAGATCCTGTTTGTACCAACTAGCAGTGGTATTCACATACAATTTCAGGCTCTCTCTCCTGAAGCCGAAGTCCCAACCTGATTCAAGAAGGCCATCATCATCCTCGTAAGTGAGAAGGCACATGGAACGTGCCTTATAGATTACCACTCAGTGGCTCCGACCCCAATAATCATGAAGTGCTGTGAGAGGCTGGTTATGGCCTACACCATCTCCAGTCTCCCAGCCTGACCTGCTGTCCTATAATTTGCTGACTGAAGAAGCGGTTTCACAATGGATGCTATATCCGAGCCCTGCTCGCATCCCTGGAACATATGAACCACAGGACACCTAGACCAGACTCCTGCTCATTGACTAAAGCACCACAATCAAAATCATCATCACTTACAGGCTAATCACAAAACTCCGCGACCTTAGTCTCAGTCAAACCTCTGCAACTGGATCCTAAGGTTTCTGAAACAAAGACCACAGTCATGAAGGTCGGTAAAATCAACTCCTTCACAATAACACTCAACACTCAAGCTGGTGAAGGATGTGTTCTCAACACCCGACAATACTCCTTGTACACCCATGGCTGTACCCTCAGCACCTTACTGTCCCCCATATGCACCAACGGATGTGCCCTCAGCCACTTACAGTACTCCCTATACACCCACAGCTGTGTCCAAGCACCCCCCCCCCCACTGTCCTTCATGCACACCCAGGTCTTTGCCCTCAGCCCCCTACTGTACTCCACGTTCACCCACGGCTGTATCCTCACCCCCCCCCCCCCCCACTGTCCTCCCTGTACAACCACGGCTGCGCCCTCAGCCCCGTACTGTACTCCCTGTACACCCACGGTTGTTTCCTCAGCCCTCTAATGTGCCCCCGTATACCCACGGTTGTGTCGTCAGCCCCCTACGTAATCCTTGTACAGCCACGGATAAGTTTTTAGATTCCAAACAACGCCAGCAACATGCCAGACTGTGGAAAGGAGATAGAGAGCTTGGTGGCATGGTGTATTGATAATGACCCCTCTCTCTAATCCGGTAAACGTAAAGGACTGATCACTGACTTTATGAAGAAAGGAGGGGAACACACCCCATCTACATCAACCGCTTGCCAGAGTGCAGAGCATCAAGTCTCTCAGAGTGATGACAACTGACAACCTGACAACTGACAACTGACAACCTGACAACTTCTCACATAGATCCGACGGTCGGGAAGGTTCAACAATGCCTCTCCTTCCTCAGGTTGTTCAGGACATTTAGCATGAGCTACTTCTACAGATAAACCATTGAGAGCGTACTGTCCCGGTGCATAACAGCCTGATATGGCAACTGCTCTACTTAGGTCCATGAGAAACTACGGAATGTTCGGTGCACAGCTCTGACCAACACGGACTCTAACATCCCAACCATTGATTCCATTTACATGGCTCGTTGCCGCAAAAAGGCTGCCAACATCTACCCCAGATTAGTGAGGGAAGGGAGAGAGGAATTAGCTGGGGCATTAACAGATATCTTTTTTAGCATTCTTGAACACGGCTGAGGTCCCGGAAGAATGGACAATTGTTAAACCCCTTGTTTAAGAAAGGTAGTAGGGATAATCCAGTCAATTATAGACCGGTGAGACTGATGCCGGAGGTAGGGAACCTGCCATAGAAGATAATGAGGGTTAGGATCTACTCTCATTCGGGTGAAAATAGTCTTATCAGTGATAGGTAACATGGTTTTGTGCAGGGAAGATCATGTCTTACCAACTCAATAGACTTCTTTGAGGAAGTGACAAAGTTAATTGATGACGAAGAGACTGTAGATGTCACGCACATGGACTTCAGGAAGGCGTTTAGTCTGTTTCCCCATGGTCGGGTTATGGCGAAAGTGAACTCACATGGTGCGCTGGCTACGTAGATAAAGAACTGACTGGGCAACAGGAGGCAGAGAATAATAGGGGAAGGGAGTTTCACAAAACGGAGAACTGTGACCAGTGGTTTTATTTAAGATGTTTCTTGAAAGATACATGAATGGGCAGGGAGTAAAGGGATACAGATCATTAGAAAATAGGCGACAGGTTTAGATAGAGGATTTGGATCGGCACAGGCTTGGACCACCGAATGGCCTGTTCCTGTGCTGGAATACTCTTTGTTCAAACATTAGCAAAGACCCATCACACCCCAGTAATGGTCTCCTCCAACCTCTTCGATCAGGCTAAAAGGTACAGAAGCTTGAAAACACAGAGCAGCTGGTTCGTCAACAGCTTCTTCCTGACTGTCATTAGACTGATGAATGTACTCTCTAATCTCAGATAATGCTGATGTTTTTCATGTTGATCTCGCCTCGCGCACGCCCTGTGCAGCGTAACCTGCATGCCTCTTAGACATGTTTTACAGCCATTGTTCTTTATATCCTTGGTTAATATGATTTGCCTGTACATCTTGGTACATGTCAATGTAAATTCTCACCTCCCTCCCCCCAGCTCCCTCCAATGCTCACTCTGAGCTGTCTCTGGCCCTCACCCCCCGCATCTCCCATTCCCCATCCCCAGCTCACTGTTACCCCATTCGCAGCTCCCTGTGTGCTTTTTATCTCACTATTTATCTCACACTGTCTGTTTCCCGGTGTTTTCCTTTTCTCTCTCTTCTGTTTCTTTCCCTGAACTTACTATCTCCCCTTCTCCCTGTCCATGTGATTGTTTCTTGTTTTGTTTCCTTTCTCTGTTTAACTGACCGTCCTTCTGTTTCCATCGCTGTGTTCTCTCTCTCTCCTTATACGTGTCTGTCCATTTCTCCCTCGTTGTGATGGTGATGGCTTCTCTATTCTTTTGAAGCATGTGATAGCTCTTTGGTTGGATGTTGGCAATAATATAAACTCAATTGTGTTTTGGTATCTTGGACATAATTTAAATGTATTTGTTAAATTCCAATGGTTGTTAAAACAGCAACCAGAACTTAGATATCCATTTAACAGCCAATTGTTACATCTAAATATTTTGGAACTGCCTTCTCCCTATGCTCTGCATACTGGCAACTGAAGGCATTCTATTCACGTGCATAATAGTGTGACGGAACTGCTCTGCCAGAACCATAAGAAACTACAGACGGTTGTGTGCACAGCCCAGACTATCATGGAAGACAATCTTCCATCCATTTATCCTTCTCATTGTCAGTGAAAGGCTGGCAACATCAAATATCTCTCCAAAACCGTTAATGGTCTCCTACAACCTCTTCCAAAAGGGAGGAGATACAGAGGCTTGAAAACATGGACCAGCATGCTCAGGAACACCTTCTTCCCTACCATAATTAGACTGACGAATTGAAATCTCTAATTTTTCACATAATATTAATCTTGCTCAAGTCGATCTTGCTTTGCACACCTCCTGTGCAGCTGTCACCTTGTATGTCTCGCTCTGTCTAAGTGCCCTGTGATGCTCGAGGTCTTCTCAAGTGCAATCAGAAAAGTGAATTAATTCTGGCCCAGCCAGCGATACCTATACCCCATTAATAAATATAAGAAGACGACACTCACGCAAGACAGACAGGTGGGATCAAATCGCTTTAAACATGGTCTTAAATGTATACAGGTTTCCCTCAGTATCTGAAAGTAGATTGTTCCTACAAAATCTTTCATAAGCTGACATGGCGTAAAGCGAAGTTGCATTAGTTTATGTGGGAAAAAAATCACCTTTCATGGGAAAAGTGAAAACCCTCTTCGGATTTCTTTTGGTTAGTGAAAACAGGACCTAATGGAGGTTTTTCCGAAAGGGAAGTGGCAAAAGCGAATTTTTGAAAAGCAGGGGATATACATGTACCGACATGGGCATGATATTCCGGAAGATGGGAAAAGTTACAAATAAATGAGGTGAATCTCACATTTTATTTACATCCCAGCTGATCATCATTCCCTTTGTTTGCTCTTTTTCCTCTTTCACTCTCTTTCTCTGTCGATTTAACTCACTCCTCCTCCCCTTCAAAGCAGACTTCCATGTTCCCAGCATTATTCACACTATTTTCCTACTGCTTTCAGTTCAGAAAAGCTCCCCAGCACTTTCTGTTATTTTCTTTGCATTTCTTATGCAATTTCACATCTTTAGTATTTTTTTTATTTGGTTTAACCTTCAAATTTGTTTTTCAATGGGAAGTTGTCAACTCTGCCAAGGGCAGCATTTGTTAATCATCACTAATTGCCCTGACTGTGAGGCCATTCCACAAGCCAATATAAAGTCAAGCACATTGATGTGGGTCTGAAGTCGCACTAAACCCAGACAGTGTAGTAATATTAGATTTCTTTACCAAAGGTCATCAGTGAAATAGGAAGATTTTTAGACAAAATGTGTTTTTATGAAATTTTTTTCGTGAAATTCACTTTTATTCAAATTCTTATCATTTTTATTTAAGTTCTGTCATCAGCTGTTGTAGGAATTGAAACAAATCGCTTGAAATAATGTCTTTCGTTTAATAATCTTTGCTCCTGAATTGCATCCAGCAACATTCCTACTCTGATACATTGTCCTAATCATGAAGTAACGTCCGAGACAAGAATAATTTTGTGATTGAAATACTTGTAACTGGAAAAGTGGCCAGAAGAGAGCTTGAAACATTCAGTCTGAAATGTACCAACGTGCAGACAATTGTTTGTTCAGCCACAGCACTAACGCAAAGATGAGCTGGTCGTGGATAGGGTTGGTAACAGAGAGAACACGAGACATAATTCATTTCAGGGCAAAAAGGGATCTCGAGGTTGTGCACAGTTTTGTTCACAGAGGTTTGAAAGGTAATGGTCTGCAATTCAGATGAATGGAGACTGCAATCGGAATTGAAGATCAAAGTTTCTTTCTTTGACAAATATAGAGAACAGAAATTGCAATGAAGTTCAAACTTGTTTCTGGGATTAATGAACGGACAGAGGTAGTGAATACCAACAATAGTGAGAATAGGTTAGGAACACACCCTCCACCTCGCTCAAAATGATAATCAACACCGCTAATATCCGATAAGGTAGAAATTCCCAGCAGAGGGAAATGTTGAAAAGTCCCAAGGAAAGCATCCTCTCCATTGGTTTAATTATCCAGTCCATTATTCTCAGATTCAGATCTGTCCTCTCCACGTCTGTGCAGCTGCTGATCTTTGTTACTGTTGGAGCTGATGCATCTGCTACTGCACTGGGATAGCGCACTGAGTGAAGCCCCTCACCAATAGGAGAGGGAAACCCTCCAGTGACACAGTTCCAATGCATGGAGACTGACATCAATCACAGTCACTGAGCAAACAGTTCTAGCTTTCAATACAGCACATTCAGTTCACAATATAACTGGACTGGACTGGATGCTGACATCGCTTGCTATTGGTCACATCTCCCATCACCAATTGCTCTCGTGAAGTCATTGTGAGTGAGAATGATGGATGTTTTCTTATCGCAGGCTAAATGACTCTGCTCTGTTGTACGTTTGTAATGCTGTAATCATCTTTCCTCGAATCTCCGCCCCTCCAAAGTAAGGAAACACAATCAGGATGTTGTTACTGTGCTGATCTCTCCTCCACAGGAATAAACGCCACCTAACAGACTGTCACTGGGCACAGTTGCCCTGAACACAGACAGCAAGTGTGGAATTCTCTGAATGTTCCTCTCCCTGCTCTAATAAGGCAACTTTGGAACCTCCATCGAGAATATGCTTCAGTAATTCATTTATATAAATTAGCAAACATCTTAATGCAGTTTTATTTGCTATCAATCAATAATTTTAACGCTTTTTCCCCTCAGTCGAAAACCAGAATTGACAAGTACAATGAACTTATTCATTAAGAGTTATGAATTAATGAGTCAGATTCAAATTGATATAACATCGGCTGGGAAATAGGGTGGAATGGAGTCAGCGGCTGTGGAGACTGCATGGGGGGTACAATGATTTTCCCTGGTCATCATCGCTCTTTCTGACAGGTAGAATTAAATATAATGCACAACAAGGAAACAGCCAACGTTTGGGAAATATAATGCTGAATGACAATGTGAACTGAACAGGATAATAGTAAATGTGATGAAGTGCATATTTTATATGCACACCACTTAATCATTGGGGATACAGATTGAGTAGGGTCACTGCATCTGAAGCATTAACTTTGATGTCTCTTCACAGGTACAGCCAGATCTGCTGAGCTTTCCCTCCAAGGTCTGTTTTTTTTTGAGATTGATCATATTGTTCATATCTGGCAGGAAGCTTACAATTAAAAGCAGATTTTAATAACAAAATGTGCCAGGCTATGGGTACAATACAGGAGAATTATAGTAGAGATATCGCTCATTTCATGCTGGAAGAGATAATGGGCTGAGTTTTCACCACGTTTGCTGTAATAATTCTATGTTATGCATTGAAAGCTTTTGGAGATGGAGAAACAAGCTTGTTCAAAGGAGGACATAGAGTGTTCCATCATCAATAATTTATTCCTATTATTTCATGAAGTTCAGCTGCCTCTAAAATATATTTTCGAACAAAATAGATTTCCTGAGATTTACATGATATTCAGATATTTTTTACGTTGTATCTTAAAGAAGAAACAAATTTCGGTCATAATTCAGGTGTGACAGACCCATCAACTGTAATAGGAACAGGAAATGACCACATTGTCCAAATATTACCAAGTTCAGCATGAAGACCTGACAAGAAACATGAAATATAGAGATAATGGAAACATGACATACACACAGAAAATGCTGTAGAAACGAAAAAGATAAGGAAGTATCTGCAGAGAGCAACAGAATTAACATATGTAATATGATGTGACACTGTTCTGAAAAGTCATATTAGAACCAAAGGTTAATTTTTGCGTCTTTGCTCAGATGTTGCCAGATCTACTGAGTTTCGCTCCAGGTCTTTAGATTTCTTTCTTCTTTCTGAACTGTGGCAAAGTGTTGTATTTCAGTTGTATCTAGAGTAATTTGTTGTCGATTTTAAATGAGAATAAACGAAGTTCTATGTTTGACAGGGCTCTAAATATCGATGACGCATTGCATTGTGAGAACTTGCCATGAAAATGTTGAAACAAAATTGAAGTTGCTGCAAATGATCAGCAGGTCTGGCAGCATCTGTACAGAGAAATCGGAGTTAACGTTTCAAGTCCAGTGCCCCTTCCTCAGATGGTAAAAACAAAAATGTTGGTTTATTTTCAGAAGAGACTGGATAGCTCTTAATGGATACTGTTAGTAGCTAACAATAGGGTGTGAGTAATGAAAGGTTACGTGAGAACTAGGCCTGGTGTATGGGTAGGGCGCGAGGACATTGGGGAGGTCAGGTCCGAAAATTATTGAACATGATTTTGAGTCTAAAGACCTGCAGGGTCTGCATAAGGAAAATGAGATGTTGTTCTTCCAGCTTGCGCTGAACTTGCCTGGAACACTGAAGCAAGCCTGACACAGAGATATTGGTCAGGGAACAGGACTGGCTGTTAAACTGGCAGGCAACTGAAAGCTCAGGGTCTTTTGCAGAGGTACAACTTGGATGTTCTGTGAAGCGGTCACCCAGTCTACCCTTCAGTTCCGCAATGTAGAGGACATCACATTTTGAGCAGCGCATGTAGTAGACCGGATTGTGGCAAATGTTGGTAAGGTGCTGTTTCACCTCGAAGGTATAGTTGGGCCCTTTGATACTGATGAGGAGGGAGGGAAATGGGAATGTGTCACACCTCCGGCAGGGAAAAGTGAAGTGGACCTGGAGTGGAAGTGAATAAAGAGTAGACCAGTGTATCCTGGAGGGAATGATCCCTCTAGAATGTGGACAATGGAGGAGAGGTGAATATGTGCAGGTGGGGGCATCTCGCTGGCGGGAGTGGGGGGGGGGGGGGGATGTGGGCTAATGATCCTCTGCATGTGAATGATGCTGGGATAGTTGTTAAGGACAATGGAAACTCTGTTGAGAGACTGAAGGGGAGGGAGAGTCTAGAAGTGCAGGAGATGGGTCAGACTCGGTTGAAGACCCTGTTGACAACAGTGATGTGGAATCCGTTGATTGAGGAACAAGGTGGACATATGAAAGGCTTCCTTGTTGAATTTAGTATCATCAGAAGCAATGCTGTGGAGACGGAGGAACTGGGGGAATGGAATTGAGTCTATGCAGGAAACCAGGTGTGAGGACGTTTTCCAGGAAGCTGCGGGAGTCGGTGGGTTAATACTAGATATCAGTGGCCTGTTTATCCCCAGAAATGGAAGAAGAGATGTTGAGGAAAGGAAGGAAGGAGTCAGAGGTAGACCAGGTGAAATTGATGGAGGGTTCCAATTCCAAGCGAAATCGATGAACATTTCCAATTCCGGACTAGAGAGAGAAGCAGCAGCGATGATATCATCTACGTATCGGATAAAGAGTAGTGGATGGGTGCTGGAATAGAACTGGAACAGGGAATGGTCGACGTACACCAAGAAGAAACACGCATAACTGGGGCACACGTGTGCATCCAGGTACTTCCACTGTGTGTCAGGAGCAGGCTGAAACAATGGGTCTGTCCGGGCAGTTCTGTTTGTAAATTTTTGAGAGGAGATAGAAGCGAGCTCTGCTATCAGAGGACCATCAGCTCGGGGGCACTTAGGGAGGGGGGTGGGCGAGTGGGGCAGAAATCTCCAGATGAAATGTGGTCAGTTATCGTAGTTGATACAATGGCCTGATGTGCCATGGTAGGGTCATGGGGAGATTAGAGGAGGTACCTGAGAGTAGGCGTTCAACCTCTGCAATGTCGAGGTCAGTCCACCAGACGACAGCAGCACCACCCTTGTCGGCACAGGCTGAATAACACAGTCAGGGTTGGACCTAAGCACATGGAGTGTAGGCTGTTCGGATAGTGATAGTGTGGATTTGGTGAGGGGAGTGGAGAGAAATTAAGACAATCAATGTCATGTTGAGATTTGTCTATGGACCGATTTAATTCAGGTAAAGGCCAGAGGGAGGGGTCCAGGTGGAGAGAGAGTCTTGCAGCTGGGTAAGGGTGTATATGGGACAGGGAGAGGAATCTTGCCGAAAGAAATGAGCACTGAGGCGAAGACAGCAGAAGAACTCATTTTAATGTCATGCCGAAAATTCATTAAAGTGGGGGCACAGAGAGGTAATGTTCAGATATTTGCTGAGTACAGAACATTCAGCAACAGGGAGAGGAAGTTCATGAGGGATGGTGAATAACGGACAGGAAGTGGAGTTAGGGAGGGCATGGAGTCAGAGGGCTGGTATGGGTGGGGAGGAAGGTTCCAAAGGGTCAAGGGCATCTCTACCTTGTTGCAAATTGTGTGCCCAGTACGTCTGTTTAGCACGACGAATGAGCCGGTGAACAAATTAGAATTGTGGAGTGGTGAAGGTTTGAGATAATATAATGCGATTCTGCTGGACAGAGAAAACGGTGATCTCAGTGGTACTGATATCGCACGATCAGACCTCAGAAAGTAACTGATTGAAAATAATTGGGAAGGTAATCTTATTGTAAAGTCCTGATTTCAATGGAGTGATTTTCAAGCAGCAAGGTCTTACTTTTTGGAGACTTTAGACCAAACTGTGAAAATATAATATGTCTTGATGTTATTAACAAGAAAAAATTATCCACGATTTTGGACGGCACTAGCAAGGGCAGAGTTTATTTGTCATTCACAATAGTTCTGGAGAAAGTGCCATTGTTCAGTGGGGAAATTACCAGCGCAGTATTTCCTGCGATTCCCATTGACCACAGTTTACTCAGGATCTTTGATGTCACATGAGTCAAATACTACTTTAATGCAACGCAAGTTATCCTGATCTCACTTCAACAGACATTGGAAGATCAGTTAAATGAATAAAGAACAAAAGGCCAGTACATGACCTGTTTCAACAATGTGCTCACTCTACTCACAATGTTTAAGGTAAAACTGATGCATGGTTTTCTGATTCTGAGGAGACGTTTGTCCTATTCGTGATGAGGCTGTTTGGTTAAGCGCTGTCACAGAGAGACAGTAAAACACTCCAATCTGAACCATGGCGAACAAAACCAGCCTGTTCACGGTGCATCAGACAGTGACAGAAACACACTATTGTCTGTTCCTTTTGGACATTGATCAGCTCAATCTCATCATTCACTGATGATCAATAGCAGCACAGAAGCCAGCGGCTCCCACCATCCCAGTTGGAAAGCAAAAATGTGGATTGAATGGCCAGAGAAAGTGGGAGCAACTGGGGAATTGGTGTAACTTACAGTGGGAATTGCAGAAGAAGAGTGTGAAGGGAGATCATCAGTGGAAGAGTATGTAGCAGCAGAAGGGGTAGTGCAAGGGAAGTAGGAGCGTAAGAAAAAAGTAGGACGGAGGAGGAACAAAGGCAGATGAAGTTTTAGTGACAGGGAAAAGCTGGCTTTTGAGGTAGTGAGATCGGATGAGAAAACATCACTGTACAAGAAAATCGGGATCTGGATTCCATTCAAAATTAAGAAAGGATTTCTTGTACTTTCTCTTCTATCACTTGATGTTTGTTTAGGTTGTACATGTACTATATATTTCTATATCTCCATCAAGCGCAGACAACTTTTTTGTTCTCCCCTACTGTGATGTTTCAATATTTTAGATTTTTTTTGCAGTATGTATTTCCTTTCAATTCAAGGTGGACATGAGAATATGATTTGATCTTCTGCAGTTTGCCCACAACATAAAATTAAATTGAACATTTATCCTCATCACACTCGCTGATTTAAACAAACAATGAATGAGTGCATGTCCGTCCTACAGACGAAAATTTTCTTCAGCCCTGGCTCTTGCAGGGAATATTACAAAGAACAGTGCCAAACAAAATGCTAATGTTCCACCGCAAGATGCCAAACCCTAGTCTATCCAAAATTATTTTCAATGCTTATAACCAAAACATGCAGCGGGGCAGAGTGTAAAAGGTGAATTCAACTTTGTGTCGAAAATGCTATTTGTGGCTCCCTCATAAAATGTGTTAACTACATTACTGATAACTTCGCCAAAATAGGTAAAGCAAGAGACTGGAATTGTCAAATTACCCTCTGAATAACATCTGGAGAGGGAATATGGTACAGTTATACAAGATCGTAAGGGGTATGGAAAGGATGAACAGACAGCAGCTATTTCCCTTAGTCAAAGGATCAAAAACGAAGGGACACACTTTTAAAGTGAAAGGCAGGGAACTGGGAGACGATTTGTGGAATGTGTTTCGAACTGAGAGAGTGGTATGAATTTGGAATGCGTTGTCTAGGAGGGTGGTTGAGGCAGGTAACTTCACAAACGTTTAAAAAGCCTTTCGATATGCACTTGCTGGCACAGACATGATCGGACTGTTTTTCATTTCATTGTTTTTTGCAGTGGCAGCCATGAACACTCTGATATATTCTGAAACAATAAGCAATGGCAGTTGCTGCTTTGTTCCTTTGACTGTACTCAGTAAGTATCTATATTACAAACCAGCCTCACCACATGCAGCTTCAGCACTTACTCAACCAAAGGCAGCCCAGCCATCTCTGAGAACGTCCAGGGTAACTTGTATGCTGAGTGTAAGCATTGTCCAACAACAGCACTAATATTGTTCGAGCTGTTTGCCAGCATTATTATAGCTACAGCCATAATATGAACACAGCTTTTCCTCCATTATAATTTAAACCTCTAGCAAGAAGGATGTTATTTCTCTGAAGCATAATAAATTCTTTCCCAGGTATTCACTTTGACAAATAGCAAGTTTTCCTGTGTTTTGCTGCCAGTTGTTAATCACAGAAATCCCCACACCAACCTCTTTCCCCTCTAACATTTTCTTCTGCACTGTCTCCATGATCTCACATACCTCATTCCCTCACACCCCCACACTTTCCATCCTTATTTGGTAATCTCTGAAAAACCTGCGCCTCATCTTGATAATTTATTCCAACTTCCAACTCACATTTTGGACTGATTTGATTCCCTCTCTCGGCATGGTCATGAGACTGGCCGTGCCTGATGCCCTTTTCACCTCAAACTTCAGATTAGATCATGATTTTCTGCTTTGGTTCTCACTCTCCTGGTTTATTCAAATCCATCTGACTTGAACTAGCACACCTTCCCACAAGGAGATTGGTGCTCGTCCAGTAAAGATGCAATCTGTCTTTTATGTACAGATCGCCACTTGGCCTGGAAGAGATCCCAATGGTCCCACACTCTGAAACCCTCACCCCTGAACTAGCTGTTTAACAACATGTTAAGCTATACTGTCTTCCTCATCCTTCTCTCTTTTCCACATGGCACGGGGAGTAATCCAGACGTTACAGAGGATTGTTCTGTCTTTCTCGCTCTCTCTCTCTCTCTCTCTCTCTCTCTCTCTCTCTCTTTCTCTCTCTCTCTCTCTCTCTCTCTCTCTCTCTCTCTCTCTCTCTCTCTCTCACACACACACACACACACACACACACACACAGAGAGAGAGAGGGAGAGAGACAGACACCACATTACTTTGCAGAAGAATACAAGTAACCTTAAAATAATCGGAAAGGTAACCGGAATAAAGGATTTAATTAAAGGGATGATGAGAGAAATTGCGCTTCTTCTGGATGTCAGTTTGCTCGCTCAGCTGAAGAGTTCATTTTCAGATGGTTCATCACTATACTAGGGAACATTATCAGTGAGTCTCTAGTGAAGTGCTGGTGTTATGTCCCACTTGTTATTTATGTGTTTAGGTTTCCTTGAGTCCGTGATATAATTTCCAGTATTGGTGATTTTATGTCAGGGTCTTTTTCTCAGAGAGTGTTAGATGGAATCAAAATCGATGTGTTTGTTGATAGAGTTCAGGTTGGAATGCTATGCTTCTAGGAATTATCGTGCGTGTCTCTGTTTGGCTGGTCCTAGATGGATGTGCAGACTCAGTGGAAATAGTGTACTTCCTCATCTGTATGTAAGGATGCTAGTGATATTGTGTCATGTCTTTTTTTTTCAGGCTAGTTGTTGTTCATGTATCCAGGTGGCTAGTTTCCTGCCTGTTTTTACAATGTACTGCTTGTTACGGTTCTTCCTGGAGGAGAACAGACAAATATGTGAACTTATTGCGGTCCTCAAAAGTATGAAAAAAGTTGTAGAGTAAACAGGAAAACTCTGCTTCCGTTAGTTGGCATTACAGCATCAAGGAGTTATGAATCCAAGATTATCAGCAAAAGAACCAAGAGTGAGATAAGGAAAAAACTTCTTTATTGAGAGAGTTGTTAGGATTTGGAATGAAATGCCTGGGAGAGTATTGGATGAAGATTAAAAAGAGAATTGGATATGTCTTTGGAAATATGAATTTAACAGGCTGCAGAGGTAGGGTTGGCAAATGGGAGGGGCTTGGGAGACATCCCTGTTGCTAATGCACACACAGTGTCCAATGGCTTCCTCCTGTACATTAAAGTTTTGCACTCCATCATGTGTCTGATGCGAATAAAAGTTAATATCCGATTATTTCTCATTGTAAATGCTCGCAAATATCTGATTATTTAGTGCAGCATAAGCATTTAAAATGCAAGTATTGCAAGGCCAGCTTCATTATATAGTCTAATTATTGCTCAGAACATGAATATTTTAAATGGTGCATTCCAATTACGAAAAAAGATCTGTCATTGCTTTGGCACAAATGTTTTTGAAAAGATCTGAATTTTCATTATCACGATAATATGTTCATCATTTTTGTTCACTGTCTGCATTTCAAATTAAATATTTTTTTCTAAAAATTAAACGTTTTCAAATTATCGATCTTAAAATTTGATAGCACAAATCATTTATTCTGTTTAATATTCACAGTGCATGTTAAATTATAGCCTTTGCTAATTTGCTGGCAAATAGCTGAAGCTTGTACATTTCAGTGAGAAATTAAACTGATTGATTCTATATAAATGTATAAGAACGCTAATTGTATTTGATTGTTCTATCGTTTGCTCACCCTAAACATGTAACCATTCAGGAGCCAACCACTTTCCAAATGTTGGAGTGACAATGCATTATTATGAATCCTGACATTGTGTATGTAGTTGTGGTTCTGTTCACCGAGCTGGTAATTTGCGTTGCAGACGCTTTGTCCCCTATCTAGGTGACATCCTCAGTACTTGGGAGCCTCCTGTGAAGCGCTTCTGTTATCTTTCCTCCAGTATTTGTATTGGTTTGAATCTGGCGCTTCACCGGAGGCTCCCAAGCACTAGACAGGGGACGAAACGTCTGCAACACAAATTCCCATCTCGGTGAACAGAACCACAACAACGAGCACCCGAGCTACAAATCTTCTCACAGACATTGTGTATTTAATTATGATCGCCAGACGAGTTAGATTCATGTTGTTTGTTCGATAGAAAATAAAATGTACATTCTTTATTTCTGTGTAAGAAAATCTTGATAAGAGTTTATGTTTTAGTTCCTCAAATATAGAATATATATAATTTTTTTCAGAGATGATAGTTCAATCGAATAATCATAGTTGATGTCTTATTTTTAACCAATTCACACAACTTAGCAAACATCTGATTAGTACATGGGTCACCCAACAGTTTGCATCTGAAGAAAAGAGCAGCAAATGACAAGTTCGGAATCACGTTTGTAACTGAACTTGGCGGAGCCTGCCTGGTGTAGGACACCACACGTACTGTAATGGAATTCAGGTGAATGTAACTATGAACAGCATAACTGGTGGTTTTGGGCCCACGGCCCTCCCCAGCTCCTCACACACATCACTCCCTCACACATCCAACAATTGATAAGAATCCACAGGCTGGGTGAAACATAAAACACAGAACATTACAGCACATTGCAGATCCTTAGACCCTTAAGGTCCTACTAACCTTTTATCCTACTCAAAGATCAGACTAACTGACATACCCTTCATTGTACTACATTCCTGATCCTATCCAATAATCACTTAAATATCCCTAATGCAGCTGACTCTACTACCGCTGCTGGCAGTAAATTCCAAGCACCCACCATTCTCTGAGTAAAGAACCTACGTCAGACATCTCCACAAACCTTTTTGCAATCTCCTTAAAATTATGCCCGCTCGTGATGGCCCTTCCCACCCTGCCAGACCGTCTCTGCTACCCAGTCTCTCTATGCCTCGCATCATCGTGTACACCTCTATCAAGTCACATCCCATTCTTCATTGTTCCAAGGAGAAAAGCCCTAGGTCCCTCAACTTTACTTTGTAAGACATTCCCTCCAGTCTAGGCAGCATCTTGGTAAATCTCCTTGGCACCCTCTCCAAAGCCTCAACATGTTTCCACTAATGAGGCGACTAGAACTGAACACAATATTCGAAGTGTCGTCTCACCAGAGCTTTTTGGAGCAACAACATAACTTTGCGGCTATTAAACTCAATCCCTGTCTAATGAAGACACCATACATCTTAATAACCTTATCAACTTGGGTGAAAACTTTGCGCATCCTATGACATGGACCACACGATCCTGATTATCCTCCACACTGCCAATAATCCTGACTTTAACCCTGTATTCTGTATTCAAATTCGACCGTCCAAAATGAATCACTTCACACTTATCCAGGTTGAACTTCATCTGTCATTTATCAGCCCAGTTCTACAAATTGTCAATGTCCAATTGCAACTTACAACAGCCCTTCAGACTAGATATAATTCCAACAATATTTGTTACATTGTAAAACCCACTGGAGCACGCTTTCACTTTATCATCCAAGTAATTTTTAAAAATCACAAAGAACAGCAGTCCCAGAATCGATTTCTGCAGAATGCCACTGGTCATCGAGCTCCAGGCTGAATACTTCCCATGTTCTACCACCCTTAATCTTCTATGGGCCAAACAACTCAATCTACAAAGGCAGATTTCCCTGTTTCCCTGTATCCCATGCCTCCTTATTTTCTGAATGAGCCGATCTTAGGGTAACTTATCACCCACCTTGCTAAAGTCCATGTACATGATATCCACTACTGTACCTTCATCAATGTGTTTGATCCCATCCTGAAAGAATTCAATCAGTTGTATGAGGCATGACTTGCCCCTCAAAGAGCCATGCTGACTATCTCTAATCAAACTATGATTTTCCAAGTAATCATAAATTCCTTCTCTCAGAATCGTTTCCAATACTTTGCCCAAGACAGAAGTAAGATTGACTGACGTGTATTTCGGAAGATTATCCCTGTTGCCTTTCCTGAACAAGGTAATAACGTTTGGCACCCTCCAATCATCAGCCAATACTTCAGTGGACAGTGGGACGCAAAGATCATCGGCAAAGGCGCAGCAATCTCTTCCCTCACTCCGTCTGGTAACCGCGGGTGTTTTCAGTCTAGTCCAGGGGGCTTATCTATCCTTATGTTTGTACTTCAATCAGTCTGTACTTCACCTAACTTTGTCTACTCCCTGTCCAACCAACTGATAGACTACTTTCCATTTCAGGGCGAGATACAGTGCTGCCCTCCTGAGCAAAATCAGCTCCAAATACCCTGTGAATCATGGAATGGAAAAAAAAAGTGAACTCACCAATGCCTTCCTGATGAATGGCTTATGCCCAAAGTTTTCACTCTCCCACTCTTCGGTTGCTGCCTGACCCGCTGTGCTTTCCCAGCCCCACACTTTTCGAATCTGATCTCCACCATCTGCAGTCCTCACTTTCTCCATTACTGAGGGCTGACACCTCTGCACACTGCGCAGGGAATTCGTCAGCAGGAAATAATTGTATTTGGAGCTGACTGTTCAGTTCTGGAACTTTGCATTTGATTAACATATTAATTAAAAAATGAAATTACAACTCAACAATTATTTATTCAGTCCCAGAGCTTTAGTTCATGGAAAGGCAGCTTGATAACAAACAGTAAATGACTGTACCCTGAGGTACAGAGTATTCCAGGTGCTATATTCCAGGCTGGGTGTCCTTTACCATAATGCTAGGAATATTATCTGATCGACAGATACGATAAGGGAAAGAGGTGACATGGAGAAGTGGATATCTTTGCCATGACATAAATGCGTTTGAGGGAGGTCAGGGCTGACAACTCAATATTCTGTGGTACAAGAACTATAGGCAACACAGGAGAGGGGTAAAAGAGAAGGTGGTGTTGCATTATTATTTATGGAGTCAATGAGTGCAGTAAGGACGGATGATATCTTGGAAGGGTGTTCAAATGACGCTTTGTGGGTTCAGGTTATGATCAAAAGAATGACAGACACAGTCTGCGAATATATTATAGACCCCCAGATAAAAGAAAATACAAGAGCAGATATATAACCAATTCCCTGATGTGTGTAAATACAATAATAGGAATATTGTATTCAGGCATTTCAATTCCAAATATTCGTTCGGGCAGTGATAATTTTTAAAGAGGGGATAGATGTATGGACATGTCTTTCAGAGAGCCTCTAATATCAACATGTAGCAGATACAACAATGTGCGCGGTTGTGCCAGGCCTCACTGTGGGGTACGATGCCAGTCAGGTATTGCAGGCCGGATTGGGACAACATTGTCGGACTAGTGACCGTGACTCGTGTACTTTAGGTTGTTAAGGAAAAGACCAAAAGATAAAGGTTTGAAAAATAAGAATAATTTGGATGAGAGAGGCAGATTTTATCAAAACAAAGACAAGGATCTGGCCACAGTTACTTCTGGGTGAAAATGTCGCAGAACAGCGTGGGGGTGGGGGGGGGGGGGGTGGAGGTGGGGGTGAGGGTGTGTCACATGCTCAAAATGGAACTGATGAGGGTGTCACTGCAACATGTTACACCGGAGCTGAAATTTAGGAAAACCAGCCCAGTGAAGCTTGGATGTCTATAAATATTCAGAACGGAATTAAAAATGAAAGAGAAGCTTCATGGGAGAAATAAAGTGAGCAGGTCAATGGAGGTCCCAGAAGAGTAGAGAGAATGGAGGGCAAAACACAAGGAAGTAAGTAGAAGAGCAAAATGCGGGGGAGAGGGATGATAAAAACATTACAGGGCGATATTTTCAAGAATCCAAAGACATTTTATCGGTTTACTAATGGCAAGAGGGTAACAAGAAAAGAATAGGGAGTATTAGGGACCGAGGAGGCAACCTGTGCATAGAGTCAGTTTTTATGTCAAACACTTACTACATATTGAACGTCACTTTGGAGAAGCAGTTCCTGGATTCACTGTCTGTTCCTGACAATGTGAAAATTGACACAGAAGCTGAGGAAGAATTGGAGGTTGATGCAGGATAAAAAATGGACAAATCCCTCGATCTGGATAAACTGTATCTTAGAATGATAAGGGAAATGAGAGAGGAGATTGCAGGCTCTTCAAGTTTGTGTTGTATTTTGTTTTGCCTCTGGCAACAGAGGTGGTGTGATCCAACAGGACATCATCTAATGTAGGTTCAACTTTCACACAGAGTGCTAGAAAAAAAGCCATGGGATTAAAGACTACCAAGTCTCACACCAGTGGGATGGAAACAATTGTAGAAAATTGTGAAGGTTGTTGAGGCTGGATCAATAAATATCTTCAAGGCTAAGATGGACAGATTTTTAAACACGGGTTATGGGGAAAACGCAGGAAAATAGAATGTAAGATACCAGAATAAATATACGCTAGTTGAAAGGCAAAAGCAGATTCAGCGAGCAGATGGGTATACTGTCGCTGATTTGTCTAATGGTAAACTTTTTGTCATAGTTTGTATTCACTGGACCATCAATCTTTCTCCCTCTAGAGTGAGACACAGTTTGGAATGCAATCAATAGAATCAAGGAATTCATAAATGCAGTACTAATAGACAGAAAAGATCAGAGGATATCGGCAACACAGACTGACTGTCGGGGTGAATATTTGCAGCAGCGCAGTCACCACTTCTAGAAGGAGGACCTTAGCAAGACACCCTCCAAGTCTAAGCATGTGCTTGATGTTAAGGGGTGCAATAGGACCCAAATGCTGCATCAGTCTAGTGTCTCCCTCTTTCCCTAACCAAAACAAAATGTGGAGTGGTCTATTGACGTGCTGTTAGTAGCAGAGTAGGTAGTAATGTTTTGGTTCGAGAGGTTTCGATGAGCAGCAGGGACTAGGCAGGGAGTGCAGGAATCCCCTGTGGCCATTCCTCTCAAAAACAAGTAGACCATTTTGGATACTGATTTTGTGTGTGTTTGGGGATGGGCGATGGTGTCAGGAAATGACCGTTCAGGGGAAAGCAACAGTAGCCAGGTTGGTTGCACTACGACTGGGTCTGGGGTGCAGCAGGAAAGGATAAAGATAAACAGGGTCTTAGAGATAGGGGATTCGATTGTTAGAGGGATAGATCGGTGATTCTGTGTCCTCAAACGGGAAACCACGATGGTGTGTTGCCTCTCAGGTGCCAAGGTCCAGGATGTCTCCGAACGGTCCAGAACACTCTCAAGGGGGAGGGTGATCAGCCAGAAATCATTATGGCACAAATGACACAGGTAGATTTAGGAATGAGGTCCTACAGAGAGATTACAGAGAGCTTGGAGAAAAGTTAAAAACCAGGACCTCGACAGTGGTAATCTCCTGCTCACTTCCAGTGTCATGAGCTAGTGAAGGTAAGAATAGGAGGATATGCAGATAAATATGTGACTAAAGAATTGATACAGTGAGGAGGGATTCAGACTTTTAGATCATTGTGATCTTTTTTGTGACAGAGTTGACCAGTTCAAGAGGGACAGGTGGCACATGCAATGGAGGGGGGACCAACAGCTAGCCAGCCACTTTTGCTCGTGCTACACGGGAAAGTTTAAACTAGATTGGCGGGGGGTGGAGTTATCCTCATGATCAGGGAGGAAAGTGCAAGGCTGGAAGGAGATACAGGAATAAGAAACAGTAAGCTGGAGAGACAGTTCAGACTAGAATACGATAGTGAGCAATGAATGCCTGCTTGATTAAATTACATTTATTTCAAGACAAAAGAGCTGACTGGTTAGGCCAATGAACTCAGGGCGTGGATACGTACGTGGGACTGGGATATTTTAGCCATTATAGAAACATGGCTAAGTAGGGACAGGACTGAAAGCTTAATGTACAGGGATAAAGTGCGTTAGGAGGGACAGAGGTGGTGGAAGGAGGGGAGGGGGCGTTATATTTTTTATTAAAGCGAGTATCACAGCAGTGATCAGAGATGATATATATAAAGGATCAACCAGTGAGGCTTTGTGGGTGGAGCTTAGAAATAATAGGGGATGGTGACATTGTTGGGGTTGTACTATAGGTCCCCAAATAGTCAATGGTAGTTAGAGGAACAAATATGCAGGGAGGGAGGGGAGACAATTGGGTTGTCATAATAGGGGTTTTTAATAGTGCAGACTGGGTCTGTCAGAGCTTTTATGGATTTTATGGAATGGAATCCATTAAGTGTGCCAGGAAAGTTTCCTCAAGTGGTATGTCGAGGGTCCTGTTCAGGAAAGGGCAAAATTTGACCTACTCTTAAAAATAGGGCAGGACAGGTGATGGAGGTGACAGTGGGTGAACATTTTGCCACCAGTGACTTTCGTTCTATTCAGTTTCAAATGGTTATGAAGAGTGAAGGTGAAACTGCTCCACACGTTCAAGTTCTAAATTGTAGCAAAATGAATTTTGATGGATTTATACAGGAGCTTGTAGGGTTGATTGGAGTAGTTTGTTTGCAGGCATGAGAACTCTGGCAAATAGGAGACAATTAGAGTTCAACATCTACAGTATATGTTCCTGTGAGGGTGAAAGGAAAGTTGACAGGAACGGGGAACCCTGAATGACAAGAATTATTGAGGCTTTGACCTGAAAAAAATGTGTAAGTGTCGCTCGGTTCCGGGCAGATGGGATCAATGGAACTCCTGGAGGTATGTAAGGGATACAGGACTTTACTGAAGAAGGAACTCAGGACAGCAATAAAGGGCTATGAGATAGCCTTGGCAGAGAAGATCAGGGTGAATTCAAAGAGGTACTTTAAGTATATTAAAGGAAAAGCATTAACTATTGAGAGAATAGGAACACTCAAAGACCAAAGTGAGCACGTATATGTTTAACCATAAGAGATGGGTGATGCCTTCAAAATATATTTCTCCTCTGTGTTTAACGTGGAGAAAGACATGAATACTTGGGAATTGGGTGAAGTTGAATATGATATCTTAGGGGCAGTCTATATTACTGTAGAGGAGGTACAGGATGTACTGGAATGTTTGAAATTGGATAAATCTCGTTGTCCTTACCAGATATATTCAAGAACACTGCAAGTGGCTAGAGGAGCTATGGTGGTCCTGGCTGAAAGTTTTGATCATCATTTACCAAAAATGAGATCCCGGAAGACTGGGGGATTGGAGATGTTGTACCCTTATTCAAGACGGACTGAAAAATAAAGCCTGGGAAATGTCGACCAGAAAGCTTAACATCTGTGGAATGAAAATTACTTGAGAAGATTCTGAGGGATAAGATGCATTTGGAAAACAGGGTTTGATTACGAATAGTAAGCATGAGTGGAAGTTCACACCTGATGAATTTGTTTAAAATACTTTGATGACATGATCAGGAAGTTTGACTAGGGTGGGCCGGTAGACGTCAAAACGTGTAGCACTGGAAAGAGACAGCAGGTCAGGCAGCATCGGAGTGGCAGGATAATCAATGTTTCTGGCATAAGCCCATTTCAGGAATGTCCAAAACATCGATTCTCCTGCTTCTCGGATGCTACATGACCTCCTGTGCTTTTTCAGTGTCACAACTTTCGACACTGATCTCCAGCATCTGCAGTGCTCACTTTCTCCAATGGTGGTAGATCTGTACCATATGGATTTACACCAGAACAAGATGAACCTTTTCAGATCATGAGCCTGATATACAGTAACAGGAGGAGACTAATCAGTCCCTCAAGTCGATAAAACTAGACCCAGTTTATATCATGCAGCAACAGTATCTGTCTATTCAGCTCCTTCAAATCAGTAATACAGGAAATGGAAGAGGCCACAAAGTGAGTGGACAATGGGGTTTACTGGAATAACACCAGGCTACATAGCTCCTCAGACTTGCCCTTCAATTCAGTAAGGTCATGGCTGATATGTTCTTGGCCAGAATTTCTCTTTCATGCCCAATTCTTTGTAGCCCTCAAATCCCTGACGTGTCAAAATCCATTAGCACCACCCCACGCCCCCAAACGTTTCAGTGATGTAGCTGTCTGGAATAGAGAGGCCCCAACAGTCACTACCCTCTGAGAGAAGGAAACACTCCCTACACATATACCTTGGCCTATTGACATGAACAAAACATATGAACACAACGTCAGAGTGATTGGCCCTGAAATCACGACAGGATTTCATTGAGCAAGGTGTCAAGGAGTCTGAACAAGATTGAAATCCCCGCTGTTTGGGTCATTCAGAACACAATGTGGCTGGTGGAGATCAATCCTCTCAGTCCCTGGATATCTCTGTAGGCGATCCTCAGGGAAACATTCACGGCACAAACAACTTCAGCTGATTCATCAATATCTTTCCCTCTACGATACGATCGGAAGTGGCGATGTTCAGTGAAGATCATACAATGTTCAGAACACTGCGTCTCCTCCACAGGTGCTAAAGTATCAATAACAGACAGCATTCAAACTTGTGCTGTTAAAGTATCAGCAACATTCATGTAACAGTGCGTTCAGAACCTGCACATTTCCATGTTTAATAAAAAAGGAAGCTCATGCGGCATCTCAAGCTGTTTTCATAGGAATGTGAGAAATCCATTCAACCCATCAAAACTATTGGTAAGAGGAAGTACAGCCCATTCCCTTTCTCCAGCCGACTACACAGGAAGAGATTTTTTTTTAAAATCAGCACATGTTAGAATCCAAAGTAGACGTGCAGAAGGCTGAAGATTACAGCAAGCCAGGCAGCATCAGCAGATGGATAAGGCAACGCCTTGGGTATAACCCTTCTTCAGGACTGCGGGTACAGTAAGGGAGCTAAAGATAAAAGGACGGGGCGAGAGAAGAGGAGGCAGGGTGGTGAGGTGGGGATAGGTGGATACAGGTAAAGGGGTACCACTCGGTTGGACGATGGGATGACTGAATCTGGGTGGTAGCCGGGAAAACGTTTGATCAGTGGAATGGAAGGGATGGGAGAGGCTGGGAAGGGAGTTGGTGGATTAGAAGAAAGTTTACCTAAAATTGGAGAACTCAATGTTGTGTGACTTGCTGTGTTCTTCCTGCCCCCTGCCTGTCTACTATTACCGAGGAAGATAAGGAGTCTAGACAGTACATCACACTGGTAAGCTTGAACCAAGGGTCGCCCAATAGTGTCCATGAAATTTTTCACTGAAACCAGGAGGAGAACATTCCGCCCCTCGAAACACTAATGCATGAAGAGAAGAGGGCATTCAGCCCCTCCAGACTGTAACAGAAAGGAGGGTGCCATTGATGCTCCAACATGACAAATCAATGAAGCATAGACAGCACAGACAGGCTGTTCCATGTTGTTCCTCTTGGCTCCATTGCTAATGGTACACACGTGTTACATTAACGATACAATGTTTGCTGACAGTGAGGAGGGACAGCGGATGGTTTGTGCCAAGTCTCAAGGAGGCATCTCCCATCGCTGAGAAGACAGGCTAGTGTTCTGTATGGAGGTCAGAAGCTAGTGTTAATGGCGAACACTGTCAGAGTGTGGCTACTTACAGATTTGTGAACAGCGTGATGTTCAGTACAGGGTCACACACCAGCTGCACATTGAGGTAGAGAGAGTTCATTCAAAACCTGGAGCTCTCACTTCACGAACATGAGGCCCCACTCAGGTAAGTATAGTATGATAGAGTCCGACAGAACGGAGACAGGCCGTTCAGCCCAAACTGGTCAATGCTGACAAAAATGTCCATTTTTGCTAACCCCGTTTCCCTACACTTTTCCCCTGTCCTTAAAATCGTTTCCTTTCTATATATTTGCCCAATTGTGAAAGCATGTATCGCAGATGTTTTAGATAACGCTGTCAATGTTCCGTTTTGAAAATAATGAGTGTTGATCCATAACCCTCAAGTTTTAATACAATTTGTTTTGTAGTGATACAGATTATTTCTTTCACAGTCTCTTCGAAATACCATCACCACAGGAATTAGTGCAGTGAAACTGCTTTAACCTGCCTCTCTGTAGCAAAGAGATCATTCCTAATAAAGGAAAAATAATGTGTACATAGTGCCCCAATTACTTTCCGAACAACACTCTACGACAGCAGGAAGGTGTCGTCACTCCTATACTTGAATCATTTTGCAATGAAGAACAGTATAAAATTTACTATGTTGATTACTTGCTGCCTGGTATGAATACTGTTAGTGACTCATGATCAAAGACACCCCGCTCATTTTCGCCAAGGGCATTTCCGATCCTCTAATCTTCTAATAAAGACAAAATTAAGAAGGAAAGTATGTTTTGCAAAACCATTCCATTGCCTCGCGAACAGCTGTTTTTCAATCATAGCCACACAAACATCAACATTAATATTGCTAATGGCGATGGTTGGAGATGCTGGGAAGGTGACGTCCTTGAGGTATTAATAATCCAGGGACCCATGTGCTGGTCCCCACCCCAGAGTCGAATCCCACGACGGCAAGTGGTAAAACTTGAATCCAATAAAATCAAATGAAGCTATGAAACCATTGTCAATTGCCACAAAATCCTACCTAGCACTCTAATATCCTTCTGGGAATGAAATTTACCACCTTCAGCTGTTCGGGCGTACATGTGACTCCAGCAATGCATTTGACTCTCGATTGCCCTTTGAAATGGATACGCCAGCCACTCATCTATAACACTCACTACAAAGTCTCAAAGAAATGAAACCACATGAACCTAAGCACTGACTATTTACAGCCACGGACTGCAGTGCGTCAGAAAGGCAGCTCATCAACACCTTCTCATTGATAATGAAGAAAGGGAATTAAATATTGGCCCAGCATCCCACTAATGAATGAGGGGAGATAACGAATGCACTCAGGGAAGAGAGACAAAGGGATATAACTCACTTTAAACAGTGACTTTAGTGTATACCCGACATGGCATGATATTCAGTAATTTAAGAATGGAAGAAAAATAAATAAGAGTAATCTCATTTTTTATTTTCTTTCCAGCTGATCATCAACAATTCCTTTGTTTGCTTCTTGTTCTCTCTCCTTGTCTTTATCTACTCAAGTCATTCCTTCTCCCCTTTACCACAGATGTTCTTTTAACTCTCTCTTTCTCTAACTATTCAACTCCCTCCTTCTCCCCTTCAGAACAGACATCCCTGTCACCAACATCAATCACAATATTTTTAAGCTGTGTTCAGTTATGATGGATGGACAGTGGACTCGAAATGTCAATTCTATTTTTCCCCCGACCCAAGGGTTCCAAGTCTGCTCAGTTTCTGCAGCAGTTTCTCGATTTATTTTTGTTTCTGATCTCTTGCAGCATTCTTTGTTTTGTTTAAATTTCAATATTGTTATGAGATGGCATGTCTGCATCGCTGGTAAGGTCAGCATTTGTTGACCTCTCTAAATGTCCGTTACTGTGAGGTCATTACTTCAGGCAGTAAACAGCCAAGCTCATTGCTGTGGGGCTGACATCAGCCTTCAGCCAGACCAGGTAATAATGCTCGATTTCTTTACCAAAGAGCCTCAATTAAATAGATAAACTTATTGAAAAAAAGATGGTGCTGTTATTGTTGATATTAGTGACATTAGCTCTTATTTCCAATTCCTGTCATTTGAATTTGAGTTCTGACATAATCTGAGGTAGGATTTGAACCAGTGTCTTTCGTGTAGTAGTCTTTGCCTCTGAATTACATGTCCAGCGGCATTCCTTCTCTGACACACTGTCCCTCTCATGAATTTACTTTAGAGACAAGAAAAAAAGGTTCTGATGGCCATATTTGTAACAGACAGAGTGCTTAGAAGAGAACTCGATGCATAAAGTCTGAATTGTACCAAGGCATAGATAATTATTTATTTTGGACCCGCACTGACGTCAAGTTGGGGACTGGGAATATTACGGATCTGGTAGTGGGTATGTTTAGTGATTGTGATAATACCGAGAAATAAATCAATTCAAAGCAAAAGGTAATTTGTGATAGTGTGCAGTCTAGTTCTCAGATGTTTGTGCGGACTGGGGTGTTGGGTGGTTCAGACGTTTATGGTAATGAGTGCAATTTGCATTTGAAACTGAAGACAATAGTTTCCGTCTTTGTCAAATAAAAGTAACAGAAATAGTAATGAATTTCAGCATGGTTTATGGGATTAATAAATAGATAGAGATGGAAAGACTTACCAGGAACACCAATAATTGCGAGCATGGGATAGTAACCCGCCTGGATAATCATCAGTACGGCTTCGATCCGATCTTGTAATGTTGACCAATACCACGAAAGATAGAAAAGACCCGAGGATAAACTCCTGTCCATTGTTGCAGTATTCCAGTCTAATATTCTCGGATTCTGATCCATTACTGGAACATTCTAAACTATTCTCAGATGTTTATCTATCCACTTCCCCTCTCTGCAGCTGCGGATCCCTGTTCGTGTTAGAGGTGATGCATCTGCTGCTACTATGGGATAAAGTGCTGTAATAGGCCCCTTAAAAATAGAAGAGAGAAACCATCTAGTGACACAATTGGAATCCATGGAGACTGTCATCAATCACAGTCACTGAACAAACAGATCAGTTAACTCCTGTCAGTGTGGTACCGTCAGATCACAATAATAACTGGACCCGGTTGAATGCTGGCATCGCTGGCGATTGGTCACATTTCCCATCACCAATTGCTCGAGTGAAGTTAGTTGTGAGGGAGAATGATGGATGTTTTCTTATCGCAGGCTAACTGTTTCTGCTACGTTGTCTATTTGCAATGCTGTAACCGCCTGAACCTCCTACCACCACCCCCAAACACATAATCTATATATTGTTAGCGTGCTCCCCTTCACTCGAAGAAGCAGCAACCAGTAGATTTTCAGGGGGCATATTTGCCCTGACCATGCACAGGAAGTGTCTATTTGCCTGGGCATTCCTCTAATTGTTCAAATAAGGCAATTTTGTATCTTCAACACACAATGCACTTCAGCATTTTTTTGGATAAATTCACAAACACCTTAATACACTTTTATGGCTTCAAAACAGTGAAACTTACATTTATTGAATTCAGTCCAAAGCGAAATGTGCCATGTGGTCACAAAACTGGTCCCTTTACAATGTTATGTTGTTCGTGATTTTTCTTAGAGAGGTTCTAAATGACCAATATATCTGAATTCTTAAAGGTTTATTGGCGTCCTTTTGTTTATACATAACAATAATGCTGCAGGCAGACAACTTTCAAGTCTTTAAAAAGAAACGTGTATTATCAAGAGGACGTGGCCACCTCTCTGGTTGTTCAGATAGGTTCAGTCTGGGGTAGGTTGAGTCAGTGTCAGTGTTGAAATTGGATTTTCTCCCCTCCTTCTGTACTTCTTAACTCATAACCTGTTTAGCAGAAGCCTTTTAATCACAATGTTTCAGGAATCTAAGGAGGGACCCTGGTCAAACCTATTTTGAATTTGAAAGGATCAAACAAAGAAATTTTGATAGATGGATAAGAGCTTAAAAATCAAGAAAATCTACAATGCTCGTTGAGAGACAATTAATTTGGAGGGGTTCAAAAATGCTTGCCTGATATAGTGCAAACTAATTTGGAAGAGCAGAGAGGTAAAACAGCTGAAGTGGTTGATGATTATGAATTGATCCATACAACACGGTGTGGCTTCCAGAATCAATATCAGTCCATGAGGGATAGAAATTAGGCCAAAGAGAAATCCTCACGTGGAAAGGGAAAGGTAGAGCACAGTGAAGATCTTAAGAACAATTTACCACAGGAAAAAAGGAAACCCATGAAGAGGACAAAGAAGTTAGACAAGCTCCGGTGTTTTCTTTGCAATAACTTAGGTCCGGGGGGAGAAAAGTGCAGATGTAGGAAAACAGAATAAACATGGAAGTTTTGTTGGAGCGGTAACAGAAAGCACAGTGGAAGCTATAAAGCTGCAACAGAATGTGCAAGCTTATTGGAGGTTGAAGTCTTTCTATCTCTGTAAGCAGCTCAGAAAAAGCCGTTTAGACTCGACAAGGCTCCGTTACCAACAAGCCATCGCCTCTATATTTCCTTTGCCTTATTCAGTGTCTGCAACTCTCCCTGTGTCTTTCAATAACCTGCTTTCGGCACTGCAGATTTGCCTACCTCCCCAGATAACCTGTTCCATCTCCTACAGCTCGCTCAATCACTGTAACATCCTCTTCCCCGTCTAATCCTCCTCTTTTTCACTATCTTCCAGGCACAGCGGTGATCCTGTGAGGGGGCAGTGCAGAATGGGATATTATAAATTTCAGCTCAGACTTGAGGAATACAATTACTTGGGAGTCACATAGGCAGAGAACCTGAGAGAGAGCAGCACAGAGTGAGAGAATATAAATCATCAGCGAGGATTGAGGCCGACAGGGGCTTGGAGTTGGAGAAGCAACAGAGCAGGAGGATCGAAACCAGCACTGAGTCACAGAAGGAGTGACCATGTGAGGGACCAACGTGGAGCAGGAGCATGAGGCCAAATCACACCTGGGAGTTTAAGGCACTAAAGTGGGAGGATATAAATCAGCGTTGAGGATCGAGGCCTAATTGTGCCTGGGAGTCACAGAGTCGGTGACCCTGTGAGGGAGCAGAGTGGATGGGAGCTGGAGGATTACCCATACCTGGGAGTCACAGAGACTGTGACCCCGTGAAAGAGTAGAGTAGAGTTGGAGGATTATATGTACCTGAGAGTCACAGAGACACGCCTTTCTGCTGCTGTGACCCCCCCTGAATTGATTTTGAAAGTCACACAATCGTCTTCACAGAAGAAAATGTAAGTTCATTCGCTGTTAATAAACCGTTACTTGCTGTAAATTGCTGCAAATTGACATTTTCTTTCTTGGAAGTTGGGCTGAAGGCTGATATGTCAGTAATAAGTGAAAGTCTGAATCAGTATAACAAAGAATCTCAGTCAACTACAGGCCGATAAGCGAAGGAATATTGAACGTGTGCCTCTGATATTAACTTTATACAACGTAATTCATTGAGTAAGACTAAACACGTTTCAGCTTATGTTGTGGTAGTGCAGGTTGGTTAAATGGAAAACGTTTTCTGTTACATTGGGAAGTCATAGCCACTGCTGATGTTCGAGACGAACACCGGGTCATGCAGTGAATGCCTGGAGATTCTGTGAGACATCTATGATGAGAGTTAGGTGGTCAACACATTCATGGAGGGGATCACACTGCTGTCATAACGGCCTGTAAAAAGGAAGGGAATGGGTGATCAGTCAAGAGCTACAGACAGGGAATGCAGGATTAACCTGAGGGGGAGGGGAGGTGAGACTCCCTCCCAATTCAGTTTCCCAGTTTGGAAGCTGATGAAGGTGCTGTCTGCTCAGGGGAGGGCAGCCAGACCCATGTTTGTGGTACCACAAGCAGCCTGACTGTACAGAAAGGGAGGGAGAAGAAAGAAGGAGCAATAGTCACAGGGGAGTCAGGAAATTGAAGAAGGTATCAGTGTTTCTGTCAATGTAATTCCAGGATAGTGGGGTCAAGAATCTCACTGTGTCCATAGAGTCTGCTCCACCATTCAATTTTGACGGATCGGTTTTTCAAGCCCATTTTCCTTCTTCCCCCCTTTGATCCCCGGGCAATCAAGAATTTTTCTATCTTTGTTTTACATCTACTCAATGACCTTGCAGACACAGCCTTCTGTGGCAATGAGTTCCACAGATTCCCCACTCTCTGGCTGAAGACGTTTCCCCTTATCTCCAGTCTAAAAGGTTTTCCCTTTACTCGAAGGCTGTGCCCTTGGTTACTCGTTTCTGCTGTTAATGGAAACATCTTCCCAACATACACTCTGTCCAAGCCATTCAGTATTCTGCAAGTTTCAATCAGATCTCCCCTTGTCCTTCTAAACTCCATCATGTATAGTCCCAGATCCCTCAAACATTCCTCATCTGCTAAGCCTTTCATTCCTGGGAGTTTTCTTGTGAGCTTCCTCTAGACCTGCTTCAGGTCAAATGCATCTTTCCTGATGTATGGAGCCCAAAATATAACATATTCAGAAATGATATAAAGGAAAGAAAAGGACGAAGTGTAGAATTATTGGTTCCAGATCGGGTTAGATAATGAGTCTGAGAGAAATTGGATGCCTCCAAGTTCAGAATGAATTTGGCTGGAGCTATAGAACAAAAAGTAAAAAGTTACGCTGTGAGGGATCGTCTGTAGGCCAGCAACTAGTGAAAAGGGTACAGAGATGGCAACGTGATCGTGTTGAGAAACTTGCATTATCCAAATACAGACTGGGATACTGACCGTGTCTGGGCAGTGACGGAATGCATGGAGGGGTGCTTACTGCAGGAGTATGTGTCCACTACAAGGGGCCATGTACTGTTGAACCTTGGAAAAGAGATGGGGAGAGTGGATCCAGTATCAGGCGGGAACATTTTCTGGCACGATGATCATTGTATTGTAACACTCAGGATGATGGTAGAGAATGTTGTTCATTGACTGAGTTTGAGAAAAATCAATTGACTGAGAGCTGCCTTCAGTGGAGCAAGAATGAATTTGGGAAGGAATGACCGGAGCACCAAGTTGGTCAGAAAAAGAAAAATTGAACAATGGGCTCCCTTCAATGACATGGGTCCGTTTGAGGAATAGTTCCTCACACAGGAAAGGCAGGGTAAACAAACCCAACGCTCCCTCGATGACAATGGATCAAAAGTTTAAGGTGAAGAAGAACAATTGAATAGCTGTCAGATAGAGAACAGAATTGTGAACCAGGAGAAATGCTGAAGGTTTAGGGTAGAGATGGTAGAGCGGAGAAATTTATGAGGAAACGGGGAGCCAACATAAAGTTGTCACACGTGTAAAGGAGCATTCGGAAAGGTGGAGTAAAGCTGATTCAACATTTGAAAAATGATTTGTACTAAGAAGAAGGGGAATGGCTGAGTGTGAGTTGAATACTTCATCTCTGTCTTTACCAAAGTGGCCGAACTCACCTAGGCCATGGTGACAGAGGAGAAAACTCTGTCACTAGAAAAGTTCAAAATTGATGAGGAATATCTTTGTGGCACAGGCAACAAACATGTTTCTCTGTTTTTCCCTCGTTATGTGTGACATTAAATCATTCGTTCATCCATTCATTCACGGAATAAAAGGGACTGTATCAATTTGGAAACTAAATTGACTGATTGGTAGGAAATCGAGAGGAATAGTCACTAGATTTTTAATTCAGGCTGGAGATAGATTTTCAGTAAAGTTCCATAGGATTCAGTTTGGGGGACCTCATTCATTTTGATATTGATGAATGATGTACATCTGGTGTGCAGGGACCCATTCAAAGTTTACAGTTTACACAGCACTTAAAAAATGTAAACTGTGAGGAAAACGTTGTCGAACTCTAAACTTACATTGCCAACTTCGTAGAAACAGTAGAGAGGTGATTGATGAAGTTTGGCACATTGAAACATGAGAAAATGCAACTTTCTATCAAGAACATTAAAATACAATATAAAATAGGCAGGAAAACGGAAGCACATGATGTGCAAAGACCATTGAAGTTTGTAGGACACTAAACATTGGCAAAGCATACAGTGTTCCTGTCTTTGTAAATACTGACAGTTCAAGAGTAAAGAGGTGATGTTGAGCTTGCATCAAACACATTCGACTTCAACTGTGTCCCATGATCGGAAAAATATAAACCCATTGGAAAGGAGAAAGAACTGATCTAAAAGAATACTTCCAGGAATGAGTAAGATCAGTTATGAAGTCACACTGTTGGAACTGTTCTCAATGAAGTGAAGGTGGCTAAGAGGAGATCGGATGAAGTTTTTCAAACTCATAGGCAGACTGAATAGATTAGATTGGATAAAACGGTACCCAGTCACAAAACGAGAGGACACAGATTTCAGGTTATGTACAATAGGGGAACTATGATAGAAGTAAGAACCTTTTAACTTGGCGAGTATTTAGGATACACTTAGAAGTGTCGTAAACAGATGTTCAATGGAATTTTTCAAGAGGGGATTAGATGATTATTGCGACTAAATGAAATGTGTAATTGTTGTGTTTCTGTTAGCCGAGCTGGGAATTTGTGTTGCAGACATTTCCTCCACTGTCTAGGTGACATCCTCAGTACTTGGGAGCCTCCTGTGAAGCGGTTCTGTGATCTTTTCTCCGGCATTTGTTGTGGTTTGTCTCTGCCGCTTCCGGTTGTCAGTTCCAGCTGTCCGCTGCAGTGGCTGGTCTCTTGGGTCCAGGTCGATGTGTTTGTTGATAGAGTCTGTGGATGAGTGCCATGCCTCTAGGAATTCCCTGGCTGTTCTTTGTTTGGCGTGTCCTATGATAGTATTGTTGTCCCAGTCGAACTCATGTTGCTTGTCATCCGCGTGTGTGGCAGAACACCGAACGGAGAATTCACCACAAAGGTGTACAGGAAAGCCACACACACAGACCAAGTCCTGAACTACGAAAGCAACCACCCCAACACACGCAAAAGAAGTTACATCAAGACACGGTTGAAAAGGGCCACAACACACTGCAGTACACCAGAACTGCAAAAGGAGGAAGATGAACACCTCTACAATGTATTCCCCAAAAACGGATACCTGTGCAATTTCATCAACAGATGCCTAAGGGAAAGACAACAGAATGAGGACATGCCACAACTCAAAGGACTAGCCACGTTACCACACATCAAGAACATTTCTGAACTGACAGCCAGACTACTACGACCACTAGGACTCATAACAGCACACAAACCAACAGCCACTCTCAGACAACAACTCACCAGAACGAAGGACCCTATACCCAGCATGAGCAAAACCAACGTAGTGTACAAAATCCCATGCAAGGACTGCACAAAACACTACATAGGGCAAACTGGAAGACAGCTAACGATCCGCATCCATGAACACCAACTAGCCACGAAACGACACGACCAGCTATCCTTAGTAGCCACACAAGCAGATGACAATCAACATGAGTTCGACTGGGACAACACCACTATTATAGGACAAGCGAAACAGAGAACAGCCAGGGAATTCCTAGAGGCATGGCACTCATCCACAGATTCTATCAACAAACACATCGACCTGGACCCAATATACCGACCACTGCAGCAGACAGCTGGAACTGACAACCGGAAGCGGCAGAGACAAACCACTATTAATGCCAGAGGAAACATCACAGAAGCGCTTCACAGGAGGCTCCCAAGCACTGAGGATGTCACCTAGACGGGGATGAAACGTCTGCAACACAAAATCCCAGCTCGGCGAACAGAACCACAGCAGTGAGCACCCAAGTAACAATTCTTCTCACAAACCTTTATAAGTGTGTAATGGTACGGGAGAAAGCAAAAGATCACTACTCTGTAATCAACTCAGATGAAGAGCTGGTGCAAACATCCTGGTTCAAATGACACCCTTCTTGCCTTAAGATTTCTGTGGGAATTGGTGCGATGTCTCAAGAGTTCTCCAACTCTAATACTACTGTGTCTCCATAACCTCATTGATCCTGTGCGATCCGTTTTTACCTCTGAAACATCCATCAGTCAAAGTACCCCTACTTATCTCTGTTACTCATACAGGCCATTTTATAAACCTCCTTTCTCTGCAATCTCCTCTAAATACTGCCTCTCTATGTAATAATTCTCAAGGCCTTACAGCTTTGTCTGTAATTACTCTGATACATAGAAAGCTCCCGATCTTTACAATCTCCTCCAGCAGACACAATCATCAGTCGTTCAATGTCACTAACTCCTTCCCGCCCTGATAGATGTCATGATCTCCATAACCTCCTCCAGCCATTACACTCTTCATTATTCAGTGCACCTTCGAGGGCGGCACGGTGGCACAGTGGTTAGCCCTGCTGCCTCACAGCACCAGAGGCCCGCGTTCAATTCCCGCCTCAGGCGACTGACTGTGTCGAGTTTGCCCGTTCTCCCCTGTCTGCGTGGGTTTCCTCCGGGTTCTCCGGTTTCCTCCCACAGTCCAAAGATGCACAATTCAGGTGAATTGGCTATGCTAAATTCCCCGTAGTGTTTGGTAAGGGGTAGGGGTATGAGTGGGTTGCGCTTTGTCGGGGCGGTGTGGCCTTGTTTCCACACTGTAAGTAATCTAACCTTTCTCTGTCCCTCACAAATCTGCCCATCTCTTAAACTTCCTCAAATCACTACAATTTTCCCTGTTGCCTAACGTGCTCCAGTGTGCGATCTTCTGTGTAAAAACCTCTTGTCCCTACAGCACTCCCGATTCTGTAACCACCTTCTGTCCCTACACAGCTCCCCATCTCTGGAGCGTCCACATTCTAAATCCCACCCTATCTGTGGAAACACCTCCAGCCGTCCTTATTTCTGTAATCGACACCAGATCAAAAGAACCCTCTATGTATGTCGAATCTTCATTAGCCCGTACAAATCTCACTGTCTCTGAAATTCCTCTCACTACTGCAATACTCTCTATGACATCTTTCAAGAAAAGTCACATGTTTTTCAGGAGGACCTCGTCATATTAATCTCCTGCAGTGCCAATACAAGGTTTTCTTTTGTCTTCTGCAAGGTCTCTATCTCAAACCCCTTCGCCTATAACGTCCTTATTATCTCTAATCTCATTCACAAGCTTGATCGGCCTGTATGTCTGTGACCTTCTCCAGGAGGAGGAAAGGCTTTTCGTGGTAGCGGTAGATTTTGTGTTTCGAGAATCTCATAAATGTATGACTGTTTCTAGAAAGTAGAGGATTTACAGAGATGGGAAGGGTGACAGAACATTAGGGATGTCACAGAGACTGATACCTGTAGGCGCAGAGAAAATAATCTTTAGTTTCCATGTTTGACTATAGCTTGAAGAGGAACATGCTCTTAAACTGCAAATGTATGGATGTATTATTGAGTTTGGGATCTGCCTGTTCTAACTGTGGGACTCCATACAGGAATAGGTGCGAGCATCTGATCCCACAAAGGCTGGGCAGAGTCTGTAATCTTCCAAATCATATTTGGGAGATCAGTTCTAGGATAGGTGAGAACAGCTGACAATATGCAGACAAGGCAGGAAGTGTGGGATTTACCTGGTCTGATTGTGGGACTCATTTCCAGAATAGATTTGAGTCGCTATAAATACCTAATGCTCTGGGCTTGTTCAGTTGAATGTCCTTACCTATTCTGTATCCATATCTGCATGTGATTCCGAACTGTCATTGTTACAACAGAAATGACTGCTGAAAGACAGCAATTCCCAGGTGGGAATACTTGACCAGGGTCAACTCAACAGAGCATCAGATAAGATTAAGGTGTCACTTCCGAAATATTACAATTCAAAAGTATTAAATGAAAACTAAACTTATTTCATCTGGTATGAATTCAGTCTTCATCATTGACCCGAATCGATACGGTCGGACAGATCAGTTCACCTGTCACAGTGTGGGCTCTATCTGTAAGCCTTGTGTGCCTTAACCACTTCTCCCAACACCACTCATCCCTCCCACCATCTCCCACATCCGGTGGATTCTTTCTCTGATACAGACAGACACGGAAATCATTTTCATCAGGTTTCGTGGAGAGTTTCTCTTTGCAAGTTTCCAGTAGACAAAATATTGATCTGGCTGGTCCAGCTAACCTTTCACTTCAACCAAAACCTAAAACTATCTTTGTCATTCTAATCTCCTTCAACCCCTAGAACAATCCATATCTCTGTAATATCTCACTGTCTTCGTACGCCTTCCTATCGCTGTAAACTTTTACCGAATTTACATTCATCATGGTTTCTGGTACTTGCTGTCGTCCCCAAATCCTTCCTGTGTTTTCAACAAGGCCAATGAAACAGTAGAACAAATAGAATGAAACAAGACAGATATGACTGCAGTGTGACCAAGACTGAGAACCGAATAATCAAAGGCTTTCAGCTTTTATACAAGAAGGAGAAAAATGCCACGACAGTGAAGTAGCATTGTATTTAAAGGCTGTAATCAGTAATTTTGTGATGCTAATCAATTTACACACTACTCATCTCTGTCCTCTCCCCAATCCCTTTGTATTGATTCTCTAGATATTGTCTAAATATCAGAAATTTCTACAACACAGATTACTCTCGAAATTGTCTGCACTGACTAAAAAGAAGGTGGAACCCAGCTTCATCCTTTCCAAAATAATAAAAATCATTGTTGTGATTCCACAGAGACTGTAGGACTTCAGGTTTAGACCAAGGCACATTTTTAAAATTTTCCGGAGTTTCTCCCTCGACTCCGCTTCCATGCATGACTCCCAGATCCCTTCCTTACTTCGGGTGAAATAACAACTTTCCTCACCACTATTCTAATATTTCAACCAATTAAATTAAATATTTTCTGCTGGTAACTGAGGTCTCCAATAAGAAGAAGACAGTCTCTCCCTCTCTATCCAGGCCCTTGACAACACGTGCAGGCTAATCGAATCTCCTCTCAGTATCCTCCACATCAACCTTTCCTCATAACTGCATTATCACTTTCCCAGGATAACAAATCTCTTCTGTACCACCTCCAAGAGTGAAACATGCTCAAAGCATCATTTCTCTGGCACTCTGATGCTACCTGACCTGCTGTGCCTTTCTCACACCACACTCTTTGACTCTAATTTCCAGCATCTGCAATCTTCATATTCTTCCTGTACACTCTCCATTCTAATTCCATCCTTCCTTGTGATATAGTGACCAGAACTACATGCAGCACATGTATTTAAACAGTTCTTGTATAAGCTTCCTGCTCTTACATTCTAGACTTGAACTGAGAGAGGAAATGGTGCCATTTGCTGCCTTATTGAGATTATTGACGATGCCGGCTATCTTCAGGGTAAAAGCAAATTACTGAGGATGCTGGAATCTGAAGCCAAAAGTGAAAATGCTGGAACTTCTCACAGGTATGGCAGCATCTATAAGGAGAGAAAATAGCTGACATTTCGAGTCTAACTGACCCTTTGTCAAAGCTAAAAAAAAGGAGAAATAGGGAGGTATTTATACTAGGATCTGCCCACACTAACAGTACGTTCATTTATTGTGTATTCTTTCCATTGAATGCTGTCCCTAAATGACTTGACTTGCACTTCTCCAGGTTGCTTGGGACATTCAACTGGAGCTCATAGCTTCCATTTTTAAGCAGACTGCTATTTGTTCGCTTATCAAATCAAGAAATTCACATCAACTGTACGAGTCTCTGCATGAAAACCAAATAGCCAGATTAATTACATACAGCTTTCCCTGCAGCAATTCAGGCTGACAGTCCTGGATTCCTTTGGGACTTTCGAAGGGTCCATTCTTCCTGCCTCGCAGAATTCCGATATGTAAGTATTCAGTCAGCCCCTTGCTTCATACTAAACAAAGCTACAATATCAGCAGGTCTCTGACACTTTGCCTCTATTCAGTGAGGAACCGAAAAAGATGAATAATGAGCAAATATGGCCGGGGACTTTTCTACCTAGCTTCTTTTAATGATGTGAATATCCTTTATAGGCCCTCACTCTCTTTAAGTATATAACTTATAATAGTTTGCACGACAAAATCTGCACAAGAAAAGGGCCTGAAACTTTTGACTTGGCCAATTTCATTTCTGTCATTTTCATAGAAGGTTTGTCTCCACAAGTCTCAGTGAATGTTCTCATGATAACATCCTCAATCTGGCTCATTAACTACCTGCCCTGCCTCAATGTCCCTTCTTTCATCTGATACGAGCCCAATGATTATTTTCCGCTTTGTTATATGTGTCCACTGCCCACGTATCCCAGATTGTACCGGATTCCCTGCTACAGATGCCAATTTTAAATAAGTCATTGCATTCTTGGATTGGCAAACTGAAATTGCTCTGGACATGATGGCGGCGTTTGGGAAAGGTGTAAACTGAGGGCCCCACTTTGTGGCTGAGCCCCTGAGGTTCTGGTGGATGGCATGGTGCAGGACAGGGACATTATCTTCCTCCAGGATAAATAGACAAAGTCTTTTCCCTGGGGTGGGGACGTCTAGAACTAGAGGGCATAGGTTTAGGGTGAGAGGGGAAAGATATAAAAAAGACCTAAGGGGCAACTTTTTCACACAGAGGGGGGTGAGTGTACGGAATGAGCTTCCAGAAGAAGTGGTGGCGGCTGGTACAATTGCAACATCAAAGAAGCATTTGGATGGGTATCTGAATAGGAAGGGTTTGGAGGGATATGAGCCGGGTGCTGGCAGGTGGGACGGGATTCAATTGGGATATCTGGTCTGCATGGATGGGTTGGACCGAAGGGTCTGTTTCCATGCTGAACATCTTTATGACTCTTTGACTGGCAGGGGAAGCCATGACACCAGACCTGCTACCTTGTCTGTGATTGACAAGTGGGCCAGTGAGATGCCAGCCTTCTGGGTGAATGCCAAACAGTGTAGGAAGGACGTCAGTGACCAGGGGAAGTGCCAACATCTGCACTTTGTGACCTTGCCCTCTCTCTCTCTCTCGCTGTTACTGCACCCACCTCCAACCAAGACTCATGTTCTCCGACTCTCACTGAATGCAGCACCTTCTCCCGGTTTCTCTCTAACCTCTTCTCTGTCCCGCTCGCCAGCTCTGCCTGGTGTCTGTGCTGCCCACTCGCTCACTCAGGAAACCTCCCCACCTTTCCCTCAGCTGTCCCAGCACTAACAGCTGTACCAACTACTTCCATCTCCCTAATACCTCTTGATAATTCTCTTATTCCAGGAGGAACTATCCCACTATAGAGCAGAAAGAGAGTTATGAGACAGCCCAACATTCAACTCCTCACCCCCTCACAGAGGAAGGATCCTGACCCTAACAACCACGAGAGGCAGACTGACCGTGTTCAAGATCCCGGACTGGAATCTGAGACTCTCCTTGACTCAGTGTGCTGGGCACCGTGACTGACTGTGGACAATGATATTAAGCGTTCTGGGTTTGTGTCTGCGCTAAACACCAATGCAATACAGCAGGCGGGTGAGCCTGGTAGCTCTAGCTGAGGGGAAACACTGTTGAGGGCAGCTTAAGACAAGGCAATAATTCTGTGAGCATTCAAGTTCGCTCAAAGCGAGTGTGTTTAGAAACAGAATGAGCAGTCCAGATGGCCAATCTATGATCTGGGTGAGTATCCCGGAGCACAGTGTCCATGCAGCAGCATTGACTGTGTACAAACACGGAGTGATCAGCCCAGAGGGACAGTTCATGAGCTGGGTGTGTGTCCCTAAGCACAGTGTCTTTGCAGCAGCATTGCAATGAGAGTTGTCAGTGCACCCTGAGCTGCAGCATTGAAATAAACAAGCGTACTGTCAGTGGGTCGGAGATGTGCTGGGATGGCATACTGAGGCTGGAATGTGTCAGATGCCAGCATTGGTGGGTGTGGAGTACATGCAGCTTCTGTTCATGCAGTGTTCCCGAGAAGCTGTCTGCAGGAGCGAGCAGCGAGATGGAGTCACCAGGTACCAGGTCTGACTTTCATGTCAAAATCTCCATATTGAGCCTCCCAACAGTGGGGGAGGATATGAAGCTGCAATTTGGGGGGAGGGGGCGTGTGGGGGTGGTCGGTGGGATCCACAATAATGTGGCTGCTGATCATCAGTAATCATTCAGTGAGCATCCCGCCACTCCCGCGCGCAAATCTTGGCTTAAAGAACAGTCCAGCACAGGAACAGGCCCTTCAACCCAGCAAGCCCGTACTGACACATGACGTCTTTCCAAAGTTAAAACAAATGTATTTGCTCCAATACCTTCTATGTCATTCAATTCCCTCCTTACTCATACTTGTGCCAAGATCCCTCTGAAACCTTGCTATATTGGCTTCTTCCCCTCTATCAGTGCATTCCAGGCACTTCCACATTCTGTCTGGAACAGGAAAAAAAATCTTACCTATCACATCCCCTGAACTTTCTCCCTTTTACCTAAAACCTACAGTCCAGAGTAATTGATATTTCTTCTCTGAGAGAAAAAAAAAAGCCTCTAACCGTCCTTCTGTCTATGCCTCTGATAATTTTGTAAATATCTATCAGGTAGCCCCATAGCCAATGATGCCCAGGTGCAAACAAACCACGTATGTTCAATTTCTCCTTCTGGCTAATGCCCTCCAAACCAGACAACATGCTGGTAAAACTTTTCCATCCACTCTCCAACATTTCAACATTGTGTGGCAACCAAGAGTGCACACAATATTCTAAATGTACCTCGAAATAACTTTCTCTACAGCTACAATATGACCTGCTAATTTTCATACTGCACACTCCGATGCATGTTTGCAAGCTTGCCATCAGTCTTCTTGATCAACATCTCCACCCGTGTTATTACTTTCAGGGAACTGTGGAGCTGTACACCAAGATCACTTCGGATGTTGATGCAATCAGTCGTTTTTCCATCCACTTCTATCCTTTATTAGACCTTGCAAAATGCATCATGTCACAATTGTACAAATGAAGTTACATTTGTGTTTTCTCTGTCGAAGTCTGCAGCTGACCTATATATTGCTGTTTCTCTGGCAATCATCCTCACAATCGGCAACTCCGCCATTCTATTTACAGATCTACAGTCACAAAAACACTGTTCCACCATTACTCTGTCTTATATAACTAGGCAGTTCTCCATACTAAGTGACTGCTGAGCCCACATCACTGTACAGTGGGTGGTATGTCGGGCCGTGATGGTTACTGTACAGTGGGAGAAATGTCGGGCCGTGATTGTTTGTGAACAGAGGGAGGGATGTCAGGCTGTGATGGTCACTGTACAGAGGGAGGTATATTGAACCATGATGGTTACTGTACAGTGGGAAGTATGTCGAGCTGTGAAGGTTACTGTAAAGTGGGAGGAATGTCAGGCCTTGATGGTGACTGTACAGTGGGAGGTATGTCGGGGCGTGATGGTTACTGTACAGTGGTAGGTGGGTCGGGCCGTGATTGTTACTGTACAATGGGAGGCATGTTCGACCGTGATGGCTGCTATACAGTGCGAGGTATTTGGGGCCGTGATGGTTACTGTACAGTGGGAGGTATGTCGGACTGTGATGGATTCTGTACAGTGGGAGTTACGTCGGGACATGACGGTTCCTGGACAGTGGGAGGTATGGCGGGCCGGGATGGTAAGTGTACAGTGGGATGTATGTCGGAACATGACGGTTTGTATACAGTGGGAGGAATATAAGACAGTAATGGTTACTGTCCAGTGGGAGGTATGTCGGACCGTGATAGTTAGTGTACCATGGGAGGTATGTCTGACCGTGTTCGTAACTGGGCAATGGGAGGTATGTCGGGTCGTGATGGTTACTGTACAATGGGAGGTATGTCGGGGTGTGATGGTTAGTGTACAATGGGAGGTATGTATGGCCCTGTAGGTTACTGTGCAATGAGAGGTTTGACGGCATTAATGGTTACTGTACAGTGGGAGGTATGTTGGACCGTGATGGTTACTGTACAGTGGGAGGTATGTCAGTCCGTGACAGTTACTGTACAATGGTGGGTATGTCGGACAGTGACGGTTAGTGTACAGTGGGAGGTATGTCGGGCCATGACGGTTACTGTACAGTGGGAGGTATGTCGGGCCGTGGGGGTTACTGTGCAGTGGGAGGTATATCGGGACGTGATGGTTACTGTATAGTGGGAGGTATGTCGGTCCGTGACGGTAACTGTACAGTGGGAGGTATGTCTGGCCGTGATGGTTACTGTACAATGGGAGGTATGTCGGACCGTGATAGTTAGTGTCAGGCCGTGATGGTTACTGTACAATGGGAGGTACGTCGTTTTGTGATGGTTACTGTACAATGAGAAGTATATCGGGCCGTGATGGTTACTGTACAGTGGGAGGTATGTCGGGCCGTGATGGTTACTGTACAGTGGGAGGTATGTCGGGCCGTGACGGTTACTGTACAGTGGGAGGTATTTGGGGCCGTGGTGGTTACTGTACATTAGGAGGTATGTCGGGCTGTGACGTTTACTGCACAGTGGGAGGTATATCGGACTGTGATGGTTACTGCACAGTGGGAGGTATGTCGGGCCGTGACGGTTAATGTACAGTGGGAGGTATGTTGGGCCATGATGGTGACTGTACAGTGTGAGGCATGTCGGTCCGTGACGGTTATGGTACAGTAGAGGGTATGTCGGGCCGTGACGGTTAGTGTACAGTGGGAGGTATGTCGGGCCGTGACGGTTAGTGTACAGTGGGAGGTATGCCTGGCCATGGGGGTTACTGTACAGTGGGAGGTATGCCGGACCGTGATAGCTAGTGTACAGTGGGAGGTATGTCTTCCCGTGTTGGTTTCTGTGCAATGGGATGTGTGTCGGGCCGTGATGGTTACTGTACAATGGGAGGTACGTCAGGTCACGATGGTTAATGTACAATGGGTGGTATTCGGACCGTGATGGTTACTGCACAGTGGGAGGTATTCGGACCGTGACGGTTACTGCACAGTGGGAGGTATGTGGGACTGTGATGCTTACTGTACAGTGGGAGGTATTTGGGGCCGTGGTGGTTACTGTACATTAGGAGGTATGTCGGGCTGTGACGTTTACTGCACAGTGGGAGGTATATCGGACTGTGATGGTTACTGCACAGTGGGAGGTATGTCCGACCGTGATGGTTAGTGTACAGTGGGAGTTACTTCGGCAAATGATGGTTACTGTATAGTCGGAGGTATGTCGGGTTGTAATGGTTTCTATACAGTGGAAGGCATGTCTGGCCGTGATGGTTACTGTACAGTGGGAGATATGTCGGGCCGTTGGGGTTACTGTACAGTGGGAGGTATGTCGGGCCGTAATGGTTACTGTACAGTGGGAGGTATGTCGGGGTGTGATGGTTACTATACAGTGGGAGTTATGTCGGTCCATGACGGTTACTGTACAGTGGAGGGTACGTAGGACCGTGATGGTTACTATCCAGTGGGAGGCATGTCTGGCCGTGATGTTTACTGTACAGTGGGAGATATGTCGGGCCGTGGGGGTTACTGTACAGTGGGAGGTATGTCGGGCCGTAATGGTTACTGTACATTAGGAGGTATGTCGGGCTGTGACGTTTACTGCACAGTGGGAGGTATATCGGACTGTGATGGTTACTGCACAGTGGGAGGTATGTCCGACCGTGATGGTTACTGTACAGTGGGAGTTACTTCGGCAAATGATGGTTACTGTATAGTCGGAGGTATGTGGGGGTTGTAATGGTTTCTATACAGTGGAAGGCATGTCTGGCCGTGATGGTTACTGTACAGTGGGAGATATGTCGGGCCGTTGGGGTTACTGTACAGTGGGAGGTATGTCGGGCCGTAATGGTTACTGTACAGTGGGAGGTATGTCGGGGTGTGATGGTTACTATACAGTGGGAGTTATGTCGGTCCATGACGGTTACTGTACAGTGGAGGGTACGTAGGACCGTGATGGTTACTATCCAGTGGGAGGCATGTCTGGCCATGATGTTTACTGTACAGTGGGAGATATGTCGGGCCGTGGGGGTTACTGTGCAGTGGGAGATATGTCGGACCGTGATGGATCCTGTACAGTGGGACATATGTTTTCCCGTGTTGGTTTCTGTGCAATGGGAGTTATTTCGGCAAATCATGGTTACTGTACAGTGGGAGGTATGTCGGATCGTGATGGTTACTGTACAATGGTAGGTATGTTGTTCCGTGACGGTTACTGTACTGTGGAGGGTATGTCGGGCCATGATAGTTAGTGTACAGTGGGAGAGATGTCGGGCCGTGGGGGTTACTGTACAGTGGGAGGTATGTCTGGCCGTGTTGGTTACTGTTGAATGGGAAGATTTGTCGGACCGTGATGGATCCTGTACAGTGGGAGGTATGTTTTCCCGTGTTGGTTTCTGTGCAATGGGATGTGTGTCGGGCCGTGATGGTTACTGTACAGTGGGAGGTTTGTCGGGCTGTGATGGTTACTGTGCAGTGGGAGGTATTTGGGACCGTGATGGTTACTGTGCAGTGGGGGGTATGTCAGGCTGTGATGGTGACTGTACAGTGGGAAGTATGTCGAGCTGTGAAAATTACTGTAAATTGGGAGGTATTTCGGGCCGTGATGGTTCCTGTACAGTGGGAGGTATGTCGAACCATGACGGTTAGTGAACAGTGGGAGGTATGTCAGGCCATGACGGTTACTGTACAGTGGGAGGTATGTCAGGCCGTGACGGTTACTGAACAGTGGGACATATGTTTAGCTGTATAGTTTACTGTGCAATGGGTCGTACGTCGTGACCTGATGGTTACTGTACAGTGGAATGAATGTCGGGCCGTGATGGTTACTGTACAGTGGTAGGTGTGTCGGGCCGTGATGGTTACTGTACAGTGGGAGGCGTGTCCGGCCGTGATGGTGACTTACAGTGCGAGGTAAGTTTGGCCGTGATGATTACTGTACAGTTGGATGTATTTTTGCGTTTGATGGTTACTGTACAGTGAGAGGTATGACGGGCCATGACTGTTACTGTACCATTGGAGTTTTTCGGGTTGTGATGGTTACTGCATAATGGGAGGTATGTCGCTCCGTGATGGTTACTATACAGTGGGAGGTTTGTTGCGCCATGATGGTTACTGTACAGTGGGAGGTATGTCGGGCCATAATGGTTACTGTACAGTGGGAGGTATGTCGGGCCGTGATGGGTACTGTACAGTGGGAGGTACGTCGGGCCGTGATGGGTACTGTACAGTGGGAGGTACGTCGGGCCGTGATGGGTACTGTACAGTGGGAGGTATGTCGGGCCGTGATGGGTACTGTACCGTGGGAGGTATGTCGGGGTGTGATGGTTACTGTACAGTGGGAGGTATGTCGGGCCGTGATGGGTACTGTACAGTGGGAGGTACGTCGGGCCATGATGATTACTGCACAATGGGATGAATGTCGGGCCGTGATCATTACTGTACAGCGATAGTTTTGTCAGGCCGAGATAGTTACTGCGGATTGCGATTCATGTTCGACGGTGATGGTTACTGTGCAGTGGGAGGTATGTCATTGTGTGACGGTTACTGTACAATGGGAGGTATGTCGGGCCGTGACTGTTACTCTACAGTGGGAGGTATGTCTGGCCGTGTTGGGTACTGTGCAATGGGAGATATGTCGGGCCGTGATTGCTACTGTACAATGGGAGGTATATTGGGTCGTGATGTTTACTGTACAATGGGAGTTATGTCGGGCCGTGATGGTTACCGTACAGTGGGAGGTATGTTGCGCAGTGATGTTTACTGGACAGTGGGAGGTATGTCGGGCCTTGATGTTTATTGTACAGTGAGAGGTATGTTTAGCTGTAGAGTTTACTGTGCAATAGGTCGTACGTCGTGACGTGATGGTTACTGAACAATGGAATGAATGTCGGGCCGTGACGGTTACTGTACATTGGGAGGCGTGTTCGACCGTATTGGCGACTGTGCAGTGGGAGGTATTTAGGGCTGTGGTGGTTACTGTACCGTGGGAGGTGTGTTGGGCCGTGATGGTGACTTACAGTGGAAGGTAAGTTTGGCTGTGATGGTTACTGTACAGTGGGATGTATTTTGGCGTTTGATGGTTACTGTACAGTGGGAGGTATGTCGGGCCGTGATTGTTACCGTACAATGGGAGGTATATCGTGCCGTGATGGTAACTGTACAGTGGGAGGTATGTCGGGCCTTGATGTTTATTGTACAGTGAGAGGTATGTTTAGCTGTAGAGTTTACTGTGCAATAGGTCGTACGTCGTGACGTGATGGTTACTGAACAATGGAATGAATGTCGGGCCGTGACGGTTACTGTACATTGGGATGAATGTCGGGAGGTATTTAGGGCTGTGGTGTTTACTGGACAGTGGGAGGTATGTCAGTCCGTGATGATTACTGTACAGTGGGAGGTATGTCGGGCCGTGATTGTTACCGTACAATGGGAGGTATATCGTGCCGTGATGGTAACTGTACAGTGGGAGGTATGTCGGGCCTTGATGTTTATTGTACAGTGAGAGGTATGTTTAGCTGTAGAGTTTACTGTGCAATAGGTCGTACGTCGTGACGTGATGGTTACTGAACAATGGAGTGAATGTCGGGCCGTGACGGTTACTGTACATTGGGAGGCGTGTTCGACCGTATTGGCGACTGTGCAGTGGGAGGTATTTAGGGCTGTGGTGGTTACTGTACCGTGGGAGGTGTGTTGGGCCGTGATGGTGACTTACAGTGGAAGGTAAGTTTGGCTGTGATGGTTACTGTACAATGGGATGTATTTTGGCGTTTGATGGTTACTGTACAGTGGGAGGTATGTCGGGCCATGATGGTTAGTATACAGTGGGGGGTATGTCGGGCCGTGAAGGGTACTGTAGAGTGCGAGGTATGTCGGGCCATGATGATTAGTGCACAATGGGATGAATGTCGGGCCGTGATCATTACTGTACAGCGATAGGTTTGTCGGGCTGAGATGATTACTGTAGATTGCGAGTCGTGTTCGATGGTGCTGGTTACTGTGCATTGGGAGGTATTTGGGACCGTGATGGTTACTGTACTTTGCGAGGTATGTCAGGCTGTGACGGTTACTGTACAGTGGGAGGTATGTCGGGCCGTGATATTTACTGTACAGTGGGGGTTATGTCAGGTTGTGATGGTGACTGTACAGTGGGAAGTATGTCGAGCTGTGAAAGTTACTGTAAATTGGGAGGTATGTCAGGCCGTGATGGTTACTGTACAGTTTGAGGTATGTTGGGTCGTGATGGTTATTGTACAGTGGTAGGTATGTCAGGCCGTGATGGTGACTGTACAGTGGGAGGTATGTTTGGCCGTGATGGTTACTGTACAGTGGGAGGTATGTCGGGCCATGATGATTACTGTCCAGTGGGATGAATGTCGAGCCGTGATCATTACTGTACAGTGGGAGGTATGTTGGGCTGTGATGATTACTGTACAGTGGTAGGTATGTCGGGCCGCGATGATTACTGTACAGTGGGATGAATGTCGGGCCGTGACCATTACTGTACAGGGATAGGTGTGTCGGGCCGAGATGGTAACTGTAGATTGCGAGGCGTGTTCGACGGTGATGGTTACTGTACAGTGGGAGGTATATGGGGTCCTGATGGTTACTGTACAGTGGGAGGTATGTCGGGGTGTGATGGTTACTGTACAGTGCGAGGTATGTCGGGACATGATGGTTACTGTACAGTGGGAGGTATGTTGTCCTGTGATGGTTGCTGTACAGTTGGAGGTATGTCGGGCAGAGATCGTTACTGTGGATTGGGAGGCGTGTTCGACCATGACAGTTACTGTACAGTGGGAGGTATTTGGGGCTGCGATGGTTACTGTAACAGTGGGAGTTGTGTCGGGCCGTGATGGTTAAGTACAATGGGATGTCTGTCAGACCGTGATGGTTACTGTACAGTGGGAGGTATGTCAGGCCGAGATGGATACTTTGGAGCAGGAGGCATGTCAGGCCGGGACGGTTACTGCACAGTGGGAGGTATGTCGGGGCGTGATGGTTACTGTACAGTGGGAGGTATGTTGGGCTGAGTCGGTTCCTATACATTGGTAGGTATGTTGGAACGTGATGGTTACTGTACATTGGGAGATATGTCGGGCCGTGATGGTTACTGTACAGTGGGAGGTATGTCGGCCCGTGATGGTTACTGCTCAATGGGAGATATGTCCGGCCGTGTTGGTTACTGTACAGTGGGAGGTATGTCTGGCTGTGTTGGTTACTGTGCAATAGGAGGTATGTCGGGTCGTGATGGTTACTGTGGAATGGGAGGTATGTCGGGCCGTGATGGTTACTGTGCAAAGGGATGTATGTAGATTCGTGATGGTGACTGTACAGTCGGAGGTATGTCGGGCTGTGATGGTTACTGTACAGTGGGAGGTATGTCGGGCCGAGATGGTTACTGCACAATGGGAGATATGTCCGGCCGTGATGGTTACTGTACAATGGGAGGTATGTCGGGCCGTGATGGGTACTGTACAGTGGGAGGTATGTTGGGGTCGTTTTGGTTACTGTACAGTGTGAGGAATGTCGGCGTTGATGTTTACTGAACAGTGGAAGGTATGTCTTGCCGTGTTAGTTACTGTGCAATGGGACATATGCCAGGCCGTGATGGTTACTGTACCATTTGAGGTACGTCGGGTTGTGATGGTTACTGCATAATGGGAGGTATATCGGGCCGTGATGGTTACTGTACAGTGGGAGGTATGTCGGGCTGTGATGGTTACTGTGCAGTGGGAGGTATTCGGGACCGTGATGGTTACTGTGCAGTGGGATTTATGTAGATTCGTGATGGTGACTGTACAGTCGGAGGTATGTCGGGCTGTGATGGTTACTGTACAGTGGGAGGTATGTCGGGCCGAGATGGTTACTGCACAATGGGAGATATGTCCGGCCGTGATGGTTACTGTACAATCGGAGGTATGTCGAGCCATGATGGTTACTGCACAATTGGAGATACATGGGGCCGTGATGGTTAATGTACAGTGGGAGGTTTGTTGCGCCGTGATGGTTAATGTACAGTGGGAGGTATGTCGGGCCGTGATGGTTACTGTACAGTGGGAGGTTTGTTGCGCCGTGATGGTTAATGTACAGTGGGAGGTATGTCGGGCCGTGATGGTTACTGTACAGTGGGAGGTTTGTTGCGCCATGATGGTAACTGTACAGAGGGAGGTATGTCAGGCCGTGCTGGTTACTATACAGTGGGAGGTATGTCAGGCTGTGACAGTTTAGGTACAGTGGGAGGCATGTCAGACCGTGATGGGTACTGTACAATGGGAGGATATGTCAGGCCGTGATGGTTACTGTACAGTGGGAGGTATGTCAGGCTGTGATGGTTACTGTGTAGTGGGAGGTATTTGGGACCTTGATGGTTACTGTACAGTGGGATATATGTCGGAACGTGATGGTTCTTGTACAGTGGGAGGTATGTCGGACCGTGACATTTACTGTACAGTGGGAGGAATGTCTAGCTGTATATTTACTGTGCAATGGGACGTACTCATGACGTGATGGGTACCGTACAGTGGAATGAATGTCGGGCCGTGATGGTTACTGTACAGTGGTAGGTGTGTCGGACCGTGATGGTTACTGTACATTGGGAGGCGTGTTCGACCGTGTTGGCGACTGTGCAGTGGGAGGTATTTGGGACCGTGATGGTTACTGTACCATGGGAGATGTGTCGGGCCGTGATGGTGACTTACAGTGGGAGGTATGTTTGACCGTGATGGTTACTGTGCAGTGGGATGTATTTTGGGGTCTGATTGTTACTGCACAGTGGGAGGTATGTCGGGCCATGATGGTTACTGTAGACTGGGAGGTATGTCGGGCCGTGATGGTTACTGTACAGTGGGAGGCATGTCAGACCGTAACGGTTACTGCAAAGTGATAGGTATGTCGAGCCGTGACTGTTACTCTACAGCGGGAGATATGTCGGGCAATGAGTGTTACGGTACAGTGGGAGGTATGTCAGAACGTGATGGTTAATGTGCAGTCGGAGGCATGGCTGACTGTGTTGGTTACTGTGCATTGGGAGGTATGTCGGATCGTGATGGTTACTGTACAATGGGAGGTATGTCGGATCGTGATGGTTACTGTACAGTGGGAGGTATGTCAGGCCGTGATGGTTACTGTACAGTGGGAGGTATGTTGTGCAGTGATGTTTACTGTACAGTGGGAGGTATGTCAGTCCGTGATGATTACTGAACAGTGGGAGGTATGTCGGGCCGTGTTGGTTACTATACAGTGGGACGTATGTCTGGCTGTGTAGGTTACAGGGCAATGGGAGGTATTTCAGGCCGTGATTGTTACTGTACAATGGGAGGTATGTCCGACAGTGATGGTTACTGTACAGTGGGATTTATGTCGGCAAACGATGGTTACAGTAGACTGGGAGGTATGTCGGGCAATGAGTGTTACTGTACAGTGGGAAGTATGTTGGAACGTGATGGTTAGTGTACAGTCGGAGGTATGTCTGACTGTGTTGGATACAGTGCAATGGGAGATATGTCGCGTCATGATGGTTATTGTACAATGGGAGGTATGTCTGTCCGTGATGGTTACTGTACAATGGGAGGTATGTCGGGCCGTGATGGGTACTGTACAGTGGGAGGTATGTTGGGGTCGTTTTGGTTACTGTACAGTGTGAGGAATGTCGGCGTTGATGTTTACTGAACAGTGGAAGGTCTGTCTTGCCGTGTTGGTTACTGTGCAATGGGACATATGCCAGGCCGTGATGGTTACTGTACCATTTGAGGTACGTCGGGTTGTGATGGTTACTGCATAATGGGAGGTATATCGGGCCGTGATGGTTACTGTACAGTGGGAGGTATGTCGGGCTGTGATGGTTACTGTGCAGTGGGAGGTATTCGGGACCGTGATGGTTACTGTGCAGTGGGAGGTATTTGGGACCGTGATGGTTATTGTACAGTGGGATGTATGTCGGAACGTGATGGTTCCTGTACAGTGGGAGGTATGTCAGAGCGTGATGGTTAGTAAACGGTAGGAGGAATGTCAGGCCATGACGGTTACTGTACAGTGGGAGGAATGTCAGGCCGTGACGGTTACTGCACAGTGGGAGGTATGTCTAGCTGTATAGCTTACTGTGCAATGGGACGTACGTCGTGACGTGATGGTTACTGTACAGTGGAATGAATTTCGGGCCATGATGGTTAATGTACAGGTGTAGGTGTGTTGGGCCGTGATGGTTACTGTACATTGGGAGGCGTGTTCGACCGTGTTGGCGACTGTGCAGTGGGAGGTATTCGGGACCGTGATGGTTACTGTACCGTGGGAGCTGTGTTGGGCCGTGATGGTGACTTACAGTGGGAGGTATCATTGGCCGTGATGGTTACTGTACAGTAGGATGTATTTTGGAGACTGATGGCTACTGTACAGTGGGAGGTTTGCCGGACCATGATATTTACTGTACAGTGGGAGGTATGCCGCGCCGTGATGGGTACTGTACCGTGGGAGGTGTGTCGGGCCATGATGGTGACTTACTGTGGGAGGTATGTTTGACCGTGATGGTTAGTGTACAGTGGGATGTATTTTGGGGTCTGATGGTTACTGTACAGTGGGAGGTGTGTCGGGCCTTGATGGTTACTGCACAGTTGGAGGTATGTCGGTCCGTGATAGGTTCTGTACAGTGGGAGGTATGTCATGCCGTGATGGTTACTGTACAGTGGGTGTTATGTCGGGCCATGATGATGACTGTAAAATGGGATGAATGTCGGACCGTGATTATTACTGTACAGTGATAGGTGTGTCGGGCCGAGATGGTTACTGTAGATTGCGAGTCCTGTTCGTCTGTGATGGTTACTGTACAGTGGGAGGTATGTCGGGCCGTGATGGTGACTTACAGTGGGAGGTATGTTTGACCGTGATGGTTACTGTACAGTGGGATGTATTTTGGGGCCTGATGGTTACTGTACAGTGGGATGTATGTTGGGCCATGATATTTACTGTACAGTGGAAGGTATGTCGGGCTGTGATGGTTACTGTACAGTGGGAGGTATGTCGGACCGTGACGGTAACTGTAAAGCGGGAGGTATTTCGGGCAATGAGTGTTACGGTACAGTGGGAGGTATGTCGGAACGTGATGGTTAGTGTACTGTCGGAGGTATGTCTGACTGCGTTGTTTACTGTGCATTGGGAGGTTTGTCGGATCGTGATGGCTACTGTACGATGGGAGATATGTCAGACCGTCATGGATACTGTAGAATGGGAGGTATATCGGGCCGTGATGGTCACTGTATAGTGGGAGGTATGTCAGACAGTGACGGTTACTGCAAAGTGGGAGGTATGTCGGGCCATGACTGTTATTCTGCAGTGGGAGGTATGTCGGGCCGTGATGGTTACTATACAGTGGGAGGCATGTCTGGCTGTGTTGGTTACTGTGCAATGGGAGATATGTCAGGCCGTGATTGTTACTGTACAATGGGAGGTCTATTGGGCCGTGATGTTTACTGCACAATGGGAGTTATGTCGGGCCGTGATGGTTACTGTACAGTGGGAGGTATGTCAGTCCGTGATGATTACTGTTCTGTGGGAGGTATGTCGGGCCATGACGGTTACTGTACAGTGGGAGGTATATCGGGCCGTGATGGTTACTATACAGTAGGAGGATTGTCTGGCTGTGTCGGTTACTGGGCAATGGGAGGTATGTCAGGCCGTGATTGATACCGTGCAATGGGAGGCGTATCGGGCCATGATGGTTACTGTACAATGGCAGGTATGTCCGACCGTGATGGTTACTGTACAGTGGGAGTTATGCCGGGCTGTGATGGTTACTGTACACTGGAAGTTACGTTGGACCGTGATGGTTACTGTACAGTGGGATGTACGTCGGCCAATGAGTGTTACTGTACAGTGGGAGGTATGTCGGAACGTGATGGTTACTGTACAGTCGGAGGTATGTCTGACTTTGTTGGATACAGTGCAATGGCAGATATGTCGGGGCGTGATGGTTACTGTACAGTGGTAGGTGTCTCGGGCCGTGACGGTTACTGTACAATGGGAGGCGTGTTCGACCGTGTTGGCGACTGTGACGGTTAGTGAACAGTGGGAGGTGGGAGGTATGTCAAGCCGTGATGGTTCCTGTACAGTGGGAGGAATGTCTGACCGTGACGGTTAGTGAACAGTGGAATGAATGTCGGGCCGTGATGATTACTGTACAGTGGGAGGCATGTCGGGCCATGATGGTTACTATACAGTGGGAGGCATGTGTGGCTGTGAAGGTTACGGGGAAGTGGGAGGTATTTCAGGCCGTGATTGTCACTGTACAATGGGAGGTACATCGGTCCGTGATAGTTATTGTACAATGGGAGATATGTCCGACCGTGATGGGTACTGTACAGTGGGAGTTATGTCGGGGTGTGATGGTTACTGTACAGTGGGAGGTATGTCAGGCCGTGATGGTTACTGTACAGTGGGAGGTTTGTTGCGCCATGATGGTAACTGTACAGTGGGAGGTATGTCAGGCCGTGATGGTTACTGTACAAAGGGAGGTATTTGGGACCGTGATGGTTACTGTACAGTGAGATGTATGTCGGAACGTGATGTTCCTGTACAGTGGGAGGAATGTCTGACCGTGACGGTTAGAGAACAGTGGGAGGTATGTCAGGCCGTGATGGTTCCTGTACAGTGGGAGGAATGTCTGACCGTGATGGTTAGTGAACAGTGGAATGAATGTCGGGCCGTGTTGGTTACTGTACAGTGGTAGGTGTGTCGGGCCGTGATGGTTACTGTACATTGGGAGGCGTGTTCGACCGTGTTGGCGACTGTGCAGTGGGAGGTATTTGGGTCCGTGATGGTTACTGTACTGTGGGAGGTGTGTCGGGCCATGATGGTGACTTACAGTGGGAGGTATGTTTGACCGTGATGGTTACTGTACAGTGGGATGTATTTTGGGTCTGATGGTTACTGTACAGTGGGAGGTATGTCGGGCCTTGATGCTTACTGTACAGTGGGATGTATGTCGGGCCGGGATGGGTACTGTACAGTGGGAGGTATGTCGGGCCATGATGGTTACTGTACAGTGGGAGGTATGTCGGGCCGTGATGGATACTGTACATTGGGAGGTACGCCAGGCCATGATGATGACTATACAATGGGATGAATGTCGGGCCGTGATCATTACTGTATAGAGATAGGTGTGTCGGGCCGAGATGTTAACTGCAGATTGCGAGTCGTGTTCGACTGTGATGGTTACTGTACAGTGGGAGGTATTTGGGACCGCGATGGTTACTGCACTTTGGTAGATATGTCGCGCCATGACGGTTACTGTACAGTGGCAGGTATGTCGAGCTGTGAAAGTATCTGTAAATTGGGAGGTATGTCGGGCCGTATTTGGTCACTGTACAGATTGAGATATGTTGGGTAGTGATGGTTACTGAACAGTGGTAGGTATGTCAGGCCGTGATGGTGACGGTACAGTGGGATGTATGTTTGGCCATGATGGCTACTGAACAGTGGGATGTATTTTGGGTTCTGATGGTTACTGTACAGTGGGCAGTATGTCACGCCGTGATGGGTACTGTACAGTGGGAGTTATGTCGGGCCGTGATGGGTACTGTACAGTGGGAGGTATGTCGGGCCATGATGATGACTGTACTTTGGGATTAATGTCCGGCCGTGATCATTACTGTACAATGTTAGGTGTGTCGGGCCGAGATGGTTACTGTAGATTGCGAGTCGTGTTCGACTGTGATGGTTACTGTACAGTGGAGGTATTTGGGACCGTGATGGTTACTGCACTTTGGGAGATATGTCAGGTCATGACGGATACTGTGCAGTGGGAGATATGTCGGTCCATGAAGGTTAGTGTACATTGGGAGGTATGTCTAGCTGTATAGTTTACTGTGCAATGGGACGTACGTCGTGAAGTGATGGTTACTGTACAGTGGAATGAATGTCGGGCTGTGATGGTTACTGTACAGTGATAGGTGTGGCGGGCCGTGATGTTTACTGTACATTGGGAGGCGTGTTCGACCGTGTTGGCGACTGTGCAGTGGGAGGTATTAGGGGACATGATGGTTACTGTACCGTGGGAGGTGTGTCTGGCCGTGATGGTGACTTAGAGTGGGAGGTATGTTTGACCGTGATGGTAACTGTACAGTGGGACGTATTTTGGGGTCTAATGGTTACTGTACAGTGGGAGGTATGTCGGACCGTGATGGTTACTGTACGGTGAGAGGTGTGTCGGGCCGTGATGGTTACTGTACAGTGGGAGGTATGTCAGGCCGTGATTGTAACTGTACAGTGGGAGGTACGTCGGGCCGTGATGGTTACTTTACAGTGGGAGGTATGTCAGGCCGTGCAGTTTACTGTAAAGTGGGAGGTAATTTGGACGGCGATAGTTACTGTACAGAGGGAGGTATGTCTGGCCGTGATGGTTACTGTACAGTGGGAGATACGTCGTGTCATGAAGGTTACTGTACAGTGGGAGGTATTTCGGACCATGATAGTTACTGGACAGTTGGAGGTATGTCAGTCCGTGATGGTTACTGTACAGTGGGTGGTATGTCAGGCTGTGAAGGTTACTGTTCAGTGGGAGGTATATCGGGCCGTGATGGTTACTGTACAGTGGGAGGTATGTCAGGCTTTGATGGTTACTGTAGAGTGGGAGGTACGTCAGACCGTGATGGTTACTGTACATTGGGAGGTATATCTGGCCGTGACGGTTATTGTACAGTGGGAAGTATGTTGGACCGTCCGGTTACTGTACAGTGGGAGGTATTCCGGGCCGTGTTGGTTATTGTACAGTAGGAGGTATGTCGAGCCATGTTGTTTTCTGTCCAGTGGGAGGTAAGTCAGGCCGTGATGGTGATTGTTCAGTGTAGGTATGTCGGGCCATGATTGTGTCTGTACAGTGGGAGGTATGTCGGGCAGTGATGGCTACTGGTCAGTGGGTGCTATGTCGGGCTATGATGGATAGTTTACAGTGGGTGGAGTGTCGGACCATAGTGGTTACTGTACTGTGGGAGGTATGTCAGGCTGTGATAGTTACTGTACAGTGGGAGGTAAATCGGGCCGTGATGCTTACTGTACTTTGGGGGGTATTTTGGACCGTGATGGTTACTGTACAGGGGGAGGTATGTCGGACCGTGATGGTTAATGTACAGTGGGAGGTATGTCTGGCCGTGTTGGTTACTGTGCAATGGGAGGTATGTCGGGACGTGATGGTTACTGTTCAATGGGAGGTATGTCGGGCCGTGATGTTTACTGTACAACGGGAGGGAGGTCGGGCCGTGATGGTTACTGTACAGAGGGAGGTATGTCGGACTGTGATAGTTACTGTGCAGTGGGAGGTATGTCGGGCCGTGATGATTACTGTACAGTGGGAGGTATGACGGTCCGTGACAGTTACAGTACAGTGGGAGGTATGTTGAGCCGTGACGGTTACTGTACTGTGGGAAGTATGTCAGGCCATGACGGTTACTGCACACTGGGAGGTATGGTCGGGCCGTGATGGTTACTGAACAGTGGGAGGTATGTCTGGCTGTGTTGATTACTGTGAAATGGGATGTATGTCGGGTCGTGATGGGGACTGTTCAATGGGAGGTATGTCGGGCCGTGATGTTTACTATACAATGGGAGGGAGGTCGGGCCGCGATGGTTACTGTACAGTGGGAGGTATGTCGGGCCGTGATGGCGACTGGACATTGGGAGATATGTTGGGCCGTGATGGTTTGTATACAGTGGGAGGTGTGTCGGCCCGTGGTGGTTACTGTACAGTGGGAGGTATTTGCGGCCATGATGGTTACGGTACAGTGGGATGTATGTTGGACCGTCCGGTTACTGTACACTGGGAGGTATGTCGGGCCATGACGGTTACTGTACAGTGGGTGTTATGTCGGGCCTTGATGATGACTGTAAAATGGGATGAATGTCATACCGTGATTATTACTGCACAGCGATAGGTGTGTCGGGCCGAGATGGTTTCTGTAGATTGCGAGTCCTGTTCGTCTGTGATGGTTACTGTACAGTGGGAGGTATGTCGGGCCGTGATGGTGACTTACAGTGGGAGGTATATTTGACCGTGATGGTTACTGTACAGTGGGATGTATTTTGGGGCCTGATGGTTACTGTACAGTGGGATGTATGATGGGCCATGATATTTACTGTACAGTGGAAGGTATGTCGGGCTTTGATGGTTACTGTACAGTGGGAGGTATGTCGGACCGTGACGGTAACTGTAAAGCGGGAGGTATTTCGGGCAATGAGTGTTACGGTACAGTGGGAGGTATGTCGGAACGTGATGGTTAGTGTACTGTCGGAGGTATGTCTGACTGCGTTGTTTACTGTGCATTGGGAGGTTTGTCGGATCGTGATGGCTTCTGTACGATGGGAGATATGTCAGACCGTAATGGTTACTGTAGAATGGGAGGTATATCGGGCCGTGATGGTCACTGTATAGTGGGAGGTATGTCAGACCGTGACGGTTACTGCAAAGTGGGAGGTATGTCGGGCCATGACTGTTACTCTACAGTGGGAGGTATGTCGGGCCGTGATGGTTACTATACAGTGGGAGGCATGTCTGGCTGTGTTGGTTACTGTGCAATGGGAGATATGTCAGGCCGTGATTGTTACTGTACAATGGGAGGTATATTGGGCCGTGATGTTTACTGTACAATGGGAGTTATGTCGGGCCGTGATGGTTACTGTACAGTGGGAGGTATGTCAGTCCGTGATGATTACTGTTCTGTGGTAGGTATGTCGGGCCGTGACGGTTACTGTACAGTGGGAGGTATGTCGGGCCGTGATGGTTACTATACAGTAGGAGGATTGTCTGGCTGTGTAGGTTACTGGGCAATGGGAGGTATGTCAGGCCATGATTGATACCGTGCAATGGGAGGCGTATCGGGCCATGATGGTTACTGTACAATGGCAGGTATGTCCGACCGTGATGGTTACTGTACAGTGGGAGTTATGCCGGGCTGTGATGGTTACTGTACACTGGAAGTTATGTTGGACCGTGATGGTTACTGTACAGTGAGATGTATGTCGGAACGTGATGGTTCCTGTACAGTGGGAGGAATGTCTGACCGTGACGGTTAGTGAACAGTGGGTAGTATGTCAGTCCGTGATGGTTCCTGTACAGTGGGAGGAATGTCTGACCGTGACGGTTAGTGAACAGTGGAATGAATGTCGGGCCGTGTTGGTCACTGTACAGTGGTAGGTGTGTCGGGCCGTGATGGTTACTGTACATTGGGAGGCGTGTTCGACCGTGTTGGCGACAGTACATTGGGAGGTATGTCGGTCCGTGATGTTTACTGTACAGTGGGAGGTATTTGGGGCTGTGATGTATACATATAGTGGGAGGTATGTCGGGCTGTGATGGTTACTGTACAGTGGGAGGTATGTCGGGGTGTGATGGTTACTGTACAGTGGGAGGTAGGTCGGGGTGTGATGGTTACTGTACTGTGGGAGGTATGTCGGAACGTGATGGTTACGGTACAGTGGGAGGTATGTCGGTCCGTGATGTTTACTGTACAGTGGGAGGTATTTTGGGGCTGTGATACGTACTGTACATGGGGAGGTATGTCGGGGTGTGATGGTTACTATACAGTGGGACTTATGTCGGGGTGTGATGGTTACTGTACAGTGGGAGGTATGTCGCGGTGTGATGGTTATTGTACAGTGGGAATTATGTCGGTGTGTGATGGTTACTGTACATTGTGCGGTATGTTGGGGTGTGATGGTTACAGTACAGTGGTAGGTATGTCTGGCCGTGATGGTTTCTGTACAGTGGGAGGTATGTCGGGCTGTGATGTTTACTGTACAGTGGGAGGCATGTCGGGGTGTGATGGTTACTGTACAGTGGGAGGTATGTCGGCGTGTGATGGTTACTGTACAGTGGGAGGTATGTCTGGCCGTGATGGTTTCTGTACAATGGGAGGTATGTCGGGCTGTGATGGTTACTGTACAGTGGGAGGGATCTCGGGCCGTGATGGTTACTGGACAGTGGGAGGTATGTCGGTGTGTGATGGTTACTGTACAGTGGGAGGTATGTCGAGGTGTGACGGTTCCTGTACAGAGGGAGGTATTTCGGGGTGTTATGTTACTGTACAGTGGGAGGTATGTCGGACAGTGATGGTTACTGTACAGTGGGAGGGATCTCGGGCCGTGATGGTTACTTTACAGTGGGAGGTATGTCGGTGTGTGATGGTTACTGTCAGTGGGAGGTAGGTCGGGGTGTGATGGTTACTGTACAGTGGGAGGTATATCGGTCCGTGATGTTTACTGTACAGTGGGAGGTATTTGGGGCTGTGATGGTTACTGTACAGTGGGAGGTATGTCGGGGTGTGATGGTTACTGTACATTGGGAGGTATGTTGGGGTGTGATGGTTACTGTACAGTGGGAGGTATGTCGGGGTGTGATGGTACTGTACAGTGGGAGGTATGTCGGGATGTGATGGTTACTGTACAGTGGGAGGTATGTCGGGGTGTGATGGTTACTGTACAGTGGGAGGTATGTTGTGCTGTGATGGTTACTGTACAGTGGGGGGTATGTCGGGGTGTGATAGGTACTGTACAGTGGGAGGTATGTCGGGGTGTGATGGTTACTGTACAGTGGGACGTATGTCGGGGTGTGATGGTTACTGTACAGTGGGAGGTATGTCGCGGTGTGATGGTTATTGTACAGTGGGAATTATGTCGGTGCGTGATGGTTACGGTACATTGTGCGGTATGTTGGGGTGTGATGGTTACTGTACAGTGGGAGGTATGTCGGGCCGTGATGGTTACTGTACAGTGGGAGGTGTGTCCGGGTGTGATGGTTACAGTACAGTGGTAGGTATGTCTGGCCGTGATGGTTTCTGTACAGTGGGAGGTATGTCGGGCTGTGATGGTTACTGTACAGTGGGAGGCATGTCGGGGTGTGATGGTTACTGTACAGTGGGCCGTATGTCGGGGTGTGATGGTTACTGTACAGTGGGAGGTATGTCTGGCCGTGATGGTTTCTGTACAATGGGAGGTATGTCGGACTGTGATGGTTACTGTACAGTGGGAGGGATCTCGGGCCGTGATGGTTACTGGACAGTGGGAGGTATGTCGGTGTGTGTTGGTTACTGTATAGTGGGAGGTATGTCAAGGTGTGACGGTTCCGGTACAGAGGGAGGTATTTCGGGGTGTTATGTTACTGTACAGTGGGAGGTATGTCGGACAGTGATGGTTACTGTACAGTGGGAGGGATCTCGGGCCGTGATGGTTACTTTACAGTGGGAGGTATGTCGTGGTGTGATGGTTACTGTCAGTGGGAGATAGGTCGGGGTGTGATGGTTACTGTACTGTGGGAGGTATGTCGGAACGTGATGGTTACTGTACAGTGGGAGGTATGTCGGTCCGTGATGTTTACTGTACAGTGGGAGGTATTTGGGGCTGTGATGTTTACTGTATAGTGGGAGATATGTCGGGCTGTGACGGTTACTGTACAGTGGTAGGTTTGTCGGGGTGTGATGGTTACTGTACAGTGGGAGGTAGGTCGGGGTGTGATGGTTACTGTACTGTGGGAGGTATGTCGGAACGTGATGGTTACGGTACAGTGGGAGGTATGTCGTTCCGTGATGTTTACTGTACAGTGGGAGGTATTTGGGGCTGTGATGGTTACTGTACAGTGGGAGGTATGTCGGGGTGTGATGGTACTGTACAGTGGTAGGTATGTCGGGGTGTGATGGTTACTGTACAGTGGGAGGTATGTCGGGCCGTGATGGTTACTATACAGTAGGAGGATTGTCTGGCTGTGTAGGTTACTGGGCAATGGGAGGTATGTCAGGCCATGATTGATACCGTGCAATGGGAGGCGTATCGGGCCATGATGGTTACTGTACAATGGCAGGTATGTCCGACCGTGATGGTTACTGTACAGTGGGAGTTATGCCGGGCTGTGATGGTTACTGTACACTGGAAGTTATGTTGGACCGTGATGGTTACTGTACAGTGAGATGTATGTCGGAACGTGATGGTTCCTGTACAGTGGGAGGAATGTCTGACCGTGACGGTTAGTGAACAGTGGGTAGTATGTCAGTCCGTGATGGTTCCTGTACAGTGGGAGGAATGTCTGACCGTGACGGTTAGTGAACAGTGGAATGAATGTCGGGCCGTGTTGGTCACTGTACAGTGGTAGGTGTGTCGGGCCGTGATGGTTACTGTACATTGGGAGGCGTGTTCGACCGTGTTGGCGACAGTACATTGGGAGGTATGTCGGTCCGTGATGTTTACTGTACAGTGGGAGGTATTTGGGGCTGTGATGTATACATATAGTGGGAGGTATGTCGGGCTGTGATGGTTACTGTACAGTGGGAGGTATGTCGGGGTGTGATGGTTACTGTACAGTGGGAGGTAGGTCGGGGTGTGATGGTTACTGTACTGTGGGAGGTATGTCGGAACGTGATGGTTACGGTACAGTGGGAGGTATGTCGGTCCGTGATGTTTACTGTACAGTGGGAGGTATTTTGGGGCTGTGATGGTTACTGTACAGTGGGAGGTATGCCGGGGTGTGATGGTTACTGTACATTGGGAGGTATGTTGGTGTGTGATGGTTACTGTACAGTGGGAGGTATGTCGGGGTGTGATGGTACTGTACAGTGGGAGGTATGTCGGGGTGTGATGGTTACTGTGCAGTGGGAGGTATGTCGGGGTGTGATGGTTACTGTACAGTGGGAGGTATGTCGGGCTGTGATGGTTACTGGACAGTGGGGGGTATGTCGGGGTGTGATACGTACTGTACATGGGGAGGTATGTCGGGGTGTGATGGTTACTATACTGTGGGACTTATGTCGGGGTGTGATGGTTACTGTACAGTGGGAGGTATGTCGCGGTGTGATGGTTATTGTACAGTGGGAATTATGTCGGTGTGTGATGGTTACTGTACATTGTGCGGTATGTTGGGGTGTGATGGTTACAGTACAGTGGTAGGTATGTCTGGCCGTGATGGTTTCTGTACAGTGGGAGGTATGTCGGGCTGTGATGTTTACTGTACAGTGGGAGGCATGTCGGGGTGTGATGGTTACTGTACAGTGGGAGGTATGTCGGGGTGTGATGGTTACTGTACAGTGGGAGGTATGTCTGGCCGTGATGGTTTCTGTACAATGGGAGGTATGTCGGGCTGTGATGGTTACTGTACAGTGGGAGGGATCTCGGGCCGTGATGGTTACTGGACAGTGGGAGGTATGTCGGTGTGTGATGGTTACTGTACAGTGGGAGGTATGTCGAGGTGTGACGGTTCCTGTACAGAGGGAGGTATTTCGGGGTGTTATGTTACTGTACAGTGGGAGGTATGTCGGACAGTGATGGTTACTGTACAGTGGGAGGGATCTCGGGCCGTGATGGTTACTTTACAGTGGGAGGTATGTCGGTGTGTGATGGTTACTGTCAGTGGGAGGTAGGTCGGGGTGTGATGGTTACTGTACAGTGGGAGGTATATCGGTCCGTGATGTTTACTGTACAGTGGGAGGTATTTGGGGCTGTGATGGTTACTGTACAGTGGGAGGTATGTCGGGGTGTGATGGTTACTGTACATTGGGAGGTATGTTGGGGTGTGATGGTTACTGTACAGTGGGAGGTATGTCGGGGTTTGATGGTACTGTACAGTGGGAGGTATGTCGGGATGTGATGGTTACTGTACAGTGGGAGGTATGTCGGGGTGTGATGGTTACTGTACAGTGGGAGGTATGTTGTGCTGTGATGGTTACTGTACAGTGGGGGGTATGTCGGGGTGTGATAGGTACTGTACAGTGGGAGGTATGTCGGGGTGTGATGGTTACTGTACAGTGGGACGTATGTCGGGGTGTGATGGTTACTGTACAGTGGGAGGTATGTCGCGGTGTGATGGTTATTGTACAGTGGGAATTATGTCGGTGCGTGATGGTTACGGTACATTGTGCGGTATGTTGGGGTGTGATGGTTACTGTACAGTGGGAGGTATGTCGGGCCGTGATGGTTACTGTACAGTGGGAGGTGTGTCCGGGTGTGATGGTTACAGTACAGTGGTAGGTATGTCTGGCCGTGATGGTTTCTGTACAGTGGGAGGTATGTCGGGCTGTGATGGTTACTGTACAGTGGGAGGCATGTCGGGGTGTGATGGTTACTGTACAGTGGGCCGTATGTCGGGGTGTGATGGTTACTGTACAGTGGGAGGTATGTCTGGCCGTGATGGTTTCTGTACAATGGGAGGTATGTCGGACTGTGATGGTTACTGTACAGTGGGAGGGATCTCGGGCCGTGATGGTTACTGGACAGTGGGAGGTATGTCGGTGTGTGTTGGTTACTGTATAGTGGGAGGTATGTCAAGGTGTGACGGTTCCGGTACAGAGGGAGGTATTTCGGGGTGTTATGTTACTGTACAGTGGGAGGTATGGCGGACAGTGATGGTTACTGTACAGTGGGAGGGATCTCGGGCCGTGATGGTTACTTTACAGTGGGAGGTATGTCGTGGTGTGATGGTTACTGTCAGTGGGAGATAGGTCGGGGTGTGATGGTTACTGTACTGTGGGAGGTATGTCGGAACGTGATGGTTACTGTACAGTGGGAGGTATGTCGGTCCGTGATGTTTACTGTACAGTGGGAGGTATTTGGGGCTGTGATGTTTACTGTATAGTGGGAGATATGTCGGGCTGTGACGGTTACTGTACAGTGGTAGGTTTGTCGGGGTGTGATGGTTACTGTACAGTGGGAGGTAGGTCGGGGTGTGATGGTTACTGTACTGTGGGAGGTATGTCGGAACGTGATGGTTACGGTACAGTGGGAGGTATGTCGTTCCGTGATGTTTACTGTACAGTGGGAGGTATTTGGGGCTGTGATGGTTACTGTACAGTGGGAGGTATGTCGGGGTGTGATGGTACTGTACAGTGGTAGGTATGTCGGGGTGTGATGGTTACTGTACAGTGGGAGGTATGTCGGGGTGTGATGGTTACTGTACAGTGGTAGGTATGTCGGGCTGTGATGGTTACTGTACAGTAGGGGGTATGTCGGGGTGTGATAGGTACTGTACAGTGCGAGGTATGTCCGGGTGTGATGGTTACTGTACAGTGGGACGTATGTCGGGGTGTGATGGTTACTGTACAGTGGGAGGTATGTCGGGGTGTGATGGTTATTGTACAGTGGGAATTATGTCGGTGTGTGATGGGTACTGTACATTGTGAGGAATGTTGGGGTGTGATGGTTACTGTACAGTGGGAGGTATGTCGGGCCGTGATGGTTACTGTACAGTGGGAGGTGTGTCCGGGGGTGATGGTTACAGTACAGTGGTAGGTATGTCTGGCCGTGATGGTTTCTGTACAGTGGGAGGTATGTCGGGCTGTGATGGTTACTGTACAGTGGGAGGCATGTCGGGGTGTGATGGTTACTGTACAGTGGGAGGTATGTCGGGGTGTGATGCTTACTGTACAGTGGGAGGTTTGTCTGGCCGTGATGGTTTCTGTACAATGGGAGGTATGTCGGGGTGTGATGGTTACTGTATAGTGGGAGGGATCTCGGGCCGTGATGGTTACTGGACAGTGGGAGGTATGTCGGTGTGTGATGGTTACTGTACAGTGGGAGGTATGTCGAGGTGTGACGGTTCCTGTACAGAGGGAGGTATGTCGGGGTGTGATAGTTACTGTACAGTGAGAGGTATGTCGGAACGTGATGGTTACTGTACAGTGGGAGGTATGTCGGGGTGTGATGGTTACTGTACAGTGGGAGGGATCTCGGGACGTGATGGTTACTGTACAGTGGGTGGTATGTCAGTCCGTGATGATTACTGTTCTGTGGTAGGTATGTCGGGCCGTGACGGTTACTGTACAGTGGGAGGTATGTCGGGCCGTGATGGTTACTATACAGTAGGAGGATTGTCTGGCTGTGTAGGTTACTGGGCAATGGGAGGTATGTCAGGCCGTGATTGATACCGTGCAATGGGAGGCGTATCGGGCCATGATGGTTACTGTACAATGGCAGGTATGTCCGACCGTGATGGTTACTGGACAGTGGGAGTTATGCCGGGCTGTGATGGTTACTGTACACTGGAAGTTATGTTGGACCGTGATGGTTACTGTACAGTGAGATGTATGTCGGAACGTGATGGTTCCTGTACAGTGGGAGGAATGTCTGACCGTGACGGTTAGTGAACAGTGGGTAGTATGTCAGTCCGTGATGGCTCCTGTACAGTGGGAGGAATGTCTGACCGTGACGGTTAGTGAACAGTGGAATGAATGTCGGGCCGTGTTGGTCACTGTACAGTGGTAGGTGTGTCGGGCCGTGATGGTTACTGTACATTGGGAGGCGTGTTCGACCGTGTTGGCGACAGTACATTGGGAGGTATGTCGGTCCGTGATGTTTACTGTACAGTGAGAGGTATTTGGGGCTGTGATGTATACATATAGTGGGAGGTATGTCGGGCTGTGATGGTTACTGTACAGTGGGAGGTATGTCGGGGTGTGATGGTTACTGTACAGTGGGAGGTAGGTCGGGGTGTGATGGTTACTGTACTGTGGGAGGTATGTCGGAACGTGATGGTTACGGTACAGTGGGAGGTATGTCGGTCCGTGATGTTTACTGTACAGTGGGAGGTATTTTGGGGCTGTGATGGTTACTGTACAGTGGGAGGTATGCCGGGGTGTGATGGTTACTGTACATTGGGAGGTATGTTGGTGTGTGATGGTTACTGTACAGTGGGAGGTATGTCGGGGTGTGATGGTACTGTACAGTGGGAGGTATGTCGGGGTGTGATGGTTACTGTACAGTGGGAGGTATGTCGGGGTGTGATGGTTACTGTACAGTGGGAGGTATGTCGGGCTGTGATGGTTACTGTACAGTGGGGGGTATGTCGGGTTGTGATACGTACTGTACATGGGGAGGTATGTCGGGGTGTGATGGTTACTGTACAGTGGGACTTATGTCGGGGTGTGATGGTTACTGTACAGTGGGAGGTATGTCGCGGTGTGATGGTTATTGTACAGTGGGAATTATGTCGGTGTGTGATGGTTACTGTACATTGTGCGGTATGTTGGGGTGTGATGGTTACAGTACAGTGGTAGGTATGTCTGGCCGTGATGGTTTCTGTACAGTGGGAGGTATGTCGGGCTGTGATGTTTACTGTACAGTGGGAGGCATGTCGGGGTGTGATGGTTACTGTACAGTGGGAGGTATGTCGGGGTGTGATGGTTACTGTACAGTGGGAGGTATTCTGGCCGTGATGGTTTCTGTACAATGGGAGGTATGTCGGGCTGTGATGGTTACTGTACAGTGGGAGGGATCTCGGGCCGTGATGGTTACTGGACAGTGGGAGGTATGTCGGTGTGTGATGGTTACTGTACAGTGGGAGGTATGTCGAGGTGAGACGGTTCCTGTACAGAGGGAGGTATTTCGGGGTGTTATGTTACTGTACAGTGGGAGGTATGTCGGACAGTGATGGTTACTGTACAGTGGGAGAGATCTCGGGCCGTGATGGTTACTTTACAGTGGGAAGTATGTCGGTGTGTGATGGTTACTGTCAGTGGGAGGTAGGTCGGGGTGTGATGGTTACTGTACAGTGGGAGGTATATCGGTCCGTGATGTTTACTGTACAGTGGGAGGTATTTGGGGCTGTGATGGTTACTGTACAGTGGGAGGTATGTCGGGGTGTGATGGTTACTGTACATTGGGAGGTATGTTGGGGTGTGATGGTTACTGTACAGTGGGAGGTATGTCGGGGTGTGATGGTACTGTACAGTGGGAGGTATGTCGGGATGTGATGGTTACTGTACAGTGGGAGGTATGTCGGGGTGTGATGGTTACTGTACAGTGGGAGGTATGTTGTGCTGTGATGGTTACTGTACAGTGGGGGGTATGTCGGGGTGTGATAGGTACTGTACAGTGGGAGGTATGTCGGGGTGTGATGGTTACTGTACAGTGGGACGTATGTCGGGGTGTGATGGTTACTGTACAGTGGGAGGTATGTCGCGGTGTGATGGTTATTGTACAGTGGGAATTATGTCGGTGTGTGATGGTTACGGTACATTGTGCGGTATGTTGGGGTGTGATGGTTACTGTACAGTGGGAGGTATGTCGGGCCGTGATGGTTACTGTACAGTGGGAGGTGTGTCCGGGTGTGATGGTTACAGTACAGTGGTAGGTATGTCTGGCCGTGATGGTTTCTGTACAGTGGGAGGTATGTCGGGCTGTGATGGTTACTGTACAGTGGGAGGCATGTCGGGGTGTGATGGTTACTGTACAGTGGGCCGTATGTCGGGGTGTGATGGTTACTGTACAGTGGGAGGTATGTCTGGCCGTGATGGTTTCTGTACAATGGGAGGTATGTCGGACTGTGATGGTTACTGTACAGTGGGAGGGATCTCGGGCCCTGATGGTTACTGGACAGTGGGAGGTATGTCGGTGTGTTTTGGTTACTGTATAGTGGGAGGTATGTCAAGGTGTGACAGTTCCGGTACAGAGGGAGGTATTTCGGGGTGTTATGTTACTGTACAGTGGGAGGTATGGCGGACAGTGATGGTTACTGTACAGTGGGAGGGATCTCGGGCCGTGATGGTTACTTTACAGTGGGAGGTATGTCGTGGTTTGATGGTTACTGTCAGTGGGAGATAGGTCGGGGTGTGATGGTTACTGTACTGTGGGAGGTATGTCGGAACGTGATGGTTACTGTACAGTGGGAGGTATGTCGGTCCGTGATGTTTACTGTACAGTGGGAGGTATTTGGGGCTGTGATGTTTACTGTATAGTGGGAGATATGTCGGGCTGTGACGGTTACTGTACAGTGGTAGGTATGTCGGGGTGTGATGGTTACTGTACAGTGGGAGGTAGGTCGGGGTGTGATGGTTACTGTACTGTGGGAGGTATGTCGGAACGTGATGGTTACGGTACAGTGGGAGGTATGTCGGTCCGTGATGTTTACTGTACAGTGGGAGGTATTTGGGGCTGTGATGGTTACTGTACAGTGGGAGGTATGTCGGGGTGTGATGGTTACTGTACATTGGGAGGTATGTTGGGGTGTGATGGTTACTGTACAGTGGGAGGTATGTCGGGGTGTGATGGTACTGTACAGTGGTAGGTATGTCGGGGTGTGATGGTTACTGTACAGTGGGAGGTATGTCGGGGTGTGATGGTTACTGTACAGTGGGACGTATGTCGGGGTGTGATGGTTACTGTACAGTGGGAGGTATGTCGGGGTGTGATGGTTATTGTACAGTGGGAATTATGTCGGTATGTGATGGGTACTGTACATTGTGAGGAATGTTGGGGTGTGATGGTTACTGTACAGTGGGAGGTATGTCGGGCCGTGATGGTTACTGTACAGTGGGAGGTGTGTCCGGGTGTGATGGTTACAGTACAGTGGTAGGTATGTCTGGCCGTGATGGTTTCTGTACAGTGGGAGGTATGTCGGGCTGTGATGGTTACTGTACAGTGGGAGGCATGTCGGGGTGTGATGGTTACTGTACAGTGGGAGGTATGTCGGGGTGTGATGCTTACTGTACAGTGGGAGGTTTGTCTGGCCGTGATGGTTTCTGTACAATGGGAGGTATGTCGGGCTGTGATGGTTACTGTATAGTGGGAGGGATCTCGGGCCGTGATGGTTACTGGACAGTGGGAGGTATGTCGGTGTGTGATAATTACTGTACAGTGGGAGGTATGTCGGAACGTGATGGTTACGGTACAGTGGGAGGTATGTCGGGGTGTGATGGTTACTGTACAGTGGGAGGGATCTCGGGACGTGATGGTTACTGTACAGTGGGTGGTATGTCGGGTTGTGATGGTTACTGTACAGTGGGAGGTATGTCGGGCTGTGATGGTTACTGTACAGTTGGAGTTATGTCGGGGTGTGATGGTTACTGTACAGTGTGAGGTGTGTCGGGGTGTGATGGTTACTGTACAGTGGGAGGTATGTCAGGGTGTGATGGTAACTTAACAGTGGGAGGCATGTCCAGTTGTGCTGGTTACTGTACAGTGGGAGGTATGCCGGGGTGTGATGGTTACTGTACAGTGGGAGGTATGTCGGGGTGTGATGGTTACTGTACAGTGGGAGGTATGTCGGGGTGTGATGGTTACAGTAAAGTGGAATGTATGTCGGGCTGTGATGGTTACTGTACAGTGAGAGGTATGTCGGGGTGTGATGGTTACTGTACAGTGGGAGGAATATCGGGGTGTGATGGTTACTGTACAGTGGGAGGGAAGTCGGGGTGTGATGGTTACTGTACAGTGGAATGTATGTCGGGCCCTGATGGTTACTCTACATGGAGAGGTATGTCGGGGTGTGATGTTTACTGCACATTGGGAGGTATGTCGGGGTGTGATGGTTACTGCACATTGGGAGCTATGTCGTGATGTGATGGTTACTTTACAATGGGAGGAATGTCAGGCCGTGAAGGTTACTGTACAGTGGGAGGGATGTCGAGGTGTGATGGTTACTGTACTGTGGGAGGTATGTCGGGCTGTGATGGTTACTGTAGAGTTGGAGGCATGTCGGGGTGTGATGGTTACAGTACAGTGGGAGGTATGTCGGGGTGTGATGGTTACTGTACAGTGGGAGGGATCTCGGGCCGTGATGGTTACTGGACAGTGGGATGTATGTCGGTGTGTGTTGGTTACTGTACAGTGGGAGGTATGTCAAGGTGTGACGGTTCCGGTACAGAGGGAGGTATTTCGGGGTGTTATGTTACTGTACAGTGGGAGGTATGTCGGACAGTGATGGTTACTGTACAGTGGGAGGGATCTCGGGCCGTGATGGTTACTTTACAGTGGGAGGTATGTCGTGGTGTGATGGTTACTGTCAGTGGGAGATAGGTCGGGGTGTGATGGTTACTGTACTGTGGGAGGTATGTCGGAACGTGATGGTTACTGTACAGTGGGAGGTATGTCGGTCCGTGATGTTTACTGTACAGTGGGAGGTATTTGGGGCTGTGATGTTTACTGTATAGTGGGAGATATGTCGGGCTGTGATGGTTACTGTACAGTGGTAGGTATGTCGGGGTGTGATGGTTACTGTACAGTGGGAGGTAGGTCGGGGTGTGATGGTTACTGTACTGTGGGAGGTATGTCGGAACGTGATGGTTACGGTACAGTGGGAGGTATGTCGGTCCGTGACGTTTACTGTACAGTGGGAGGTATTTGGGGCTGTGATGGTTACTGTACAGTGGGAGGTATGTCGGGGTGTGATGGTGACTGTACATTGGGAGGTATGTTGCGGTGTGATGGTTACTGTATAGTGGGAGGTATGTCGGGGTGTGATGGTACTGTACAGTGGTAGGTATGTCGGGGTGTGATGGTTACTGTACAGTGGGAGGTATGTCGGGGTGTGATGGTTACTGTACAGTGGGAGGTATGTCGGGCTGTGATGGTTACTGTACAGTGGGGGGTATGTCGGGGTGTGATGGTTATTGTACAGTGGGAATTTTGTCGGTGTGTGATGGTTACTGTACATTGTGAGGAATGTTGGGGTGTGATGGTTACTGTACAGTGGTAGGTATGTCGGGCCGTGATGGTTACTGTACAGTGGGAGGTATGTCGGGGTGTGATGGTTACTGTACAGTGGGAGGTATGTCTGGCCGTGATGGTTTCTGTACAATGGTAGGTATGTCGGGCTGTGATGGTTACTGTTCTGTGGTAGGTATGTCGGGCCGTGACGGTTACTGTACAGTGGGAGGTATGTCGGGCCGTGATGGTTACTATACAGTAGGAGGATTGTCTGGCTGTGTAGGTTACTGGGCAATGGGAGGTATGTCAGGCCGTGATTGATACCGTGCAATGGGAGGCGTATCGGGCCATGATGGTTACTGTACAATGGCAGGTATGTCCGACCGTGATGGTTACTGGACAGTGGGAGTTATGCCGGGCTGTGATGGTTACTGTACACTGGAAGTTATGTTGGACCGTGATGGTTACTGTACAGTGAGATGTATGTCGGAACGTGATGGTTCCTGTACAGTGGGAGGAATGTCTGACCGTGACGGTTAGTGAACAGTGGGTAGTATGTCAGTCCGTGATGGCTCCTGTACAGTGGGAGGAATGTCTGACCGTGACGGTTAGTGAACAGTGGAATGAATGTCGGGCCGTGTTGGTCACTGTACAGTGGTAGGTGTGTCGGGCCGTGATGGTTACTGTACATTGGGAGGCGTGTTCGACCGTGTTGGCGACAGTACATTGGGAGGTATGTCGGTCCGTGATGTTTACTGTACAGTGAGAGGTATTTGGGGCTGTGATGTATACATATAGTGGGAGGTATGTCGGGCTGTGATGGTTACTGTACAGTGGGAGGTATGTCGGGGTGTGATGGTTACTGTACAGTGGGAGGTAGGTCGGGGTGTGATGGTTACTGTACTGTGGGAGGTATGTCGGAACGTGATGGTTACGGTACAGTGGGAGGTATGTCGGTCCGTGATGTTTACTGTACAGTGGGAGGTATTTTGGGGCTGTGATGGTTACTGTACAGTGGGAGGTATGCCGGGGTGTGATGGTTACTGTACATTGGGAGGTATGTTGGTGTGTGATGGTTACTGTACAGTGGGAGGTATGTCGGGGTGTGATGGTACTGTACAGTGGGAGGTATGTCGGGGTGTGATGGTTACTGTACAGTGGGAGGTATGTCGGGGTGTGATGGTTACTGTACAGTGGGAGGTATGTCGGGCTGTGATGGTTACTGTACAGTGGGGGGTATGTCGGGTTGTGATACGTACTGTACATGGGGAGGTATGTCGGGGTGTGATGGTTACTGTACAGTGGGACTTATGTCGGGGTGTGATGGTTACTGTACAGTGGGAGGTATGTCGCGGTGTGATGGTTATTGTACAGTGGGAATTATGTCGGTGTGTGATGGTTACTGTACATTGTGCGGTATGTTGGGGTGTGATGGTTACAGTACAGTGGTAGGTATGTCTGGCCGTGATGGTTTCTGTACAGTGGGAGGTATGTCGGGCTGTGATGTTTACTGTACAGTGGGAGGCATGTCGGGGTGTGATGGTTACTGTACAGTGGGAGGTATGTCGGGGTGTGATGGTTACTGTACAGTGGGAGGTATTCTGGCCGTGATGGTTTCTGTACAATGGGAGGTATGTCGGGCTGTGATGGTTACTGTACAGTGGGAGGGATCTCGGGCCGTGATGGTTACTGGACAGTGGGAGGTATGTCGGTGTGTGATGGTTACTGTACAGTGGGAGGTATGTCGAGGTGAGACGGTTCCTGTACAGAGGGAGGTATTTCGGGGTGTTATGTTACTGTACAGTGGGAGGTATGTCGGACAGTGATGGTTACTGTACAGTGGGAGAGATCTCGGGCCGTGATGGTTACTTTACAGTGGGAAGTATGTCGGTGTGTGATGGTTACTGTCAGTGGGAGGTAGGTCGGGGTGTGATGGTTACTGTACAGTGGGAGGTATATCGGTCCGTGATGTTTACTGTACAGTGGGAGGTATTTGGGGCTGTGATGGTTACTGTACAGTGGGAGGTATGTCGGGGTGTGATGGTTACTGTACATTGGGAGGTATGTTGGGGTGTGATGGTTACTGTACAGTGGGAGGTATGTCGGGGTGTGATGGTACTGTACAGTGGGAGGTATGTCGGGATGTGATGGTTACTGTACAGTGGGAGGTATGTCGGGGTGTGATGGTTACTGTACAGTGGGAGGTATGTTGTGCTGTGATGGTTACTGTACAGTGGGGGGTATGTCGGGGTGTGATAGGTACTGTACAGTGGGAGGTATGTCGGGGTGTGATGGTTACTGTACAGTGGGACGTATGTCGGGGTGTGATGGTTACTGTACAGTGGGAGGTATGTCGCGGTGTGATGGTTATTGTACAGTGGGAATTATGTCGGTGTGTGATGGTTACGGTACATTGTGCGGTATGTTGGGGTGTGATGGTTACTGTACAGTGGGAGGTATGTCGGGCCGTGATGGTTACTGTACAGTGGGAGGTGTGTCCGGGTGTGATGGTTACAGTACAGTGGTAGGTATGTCTGGCCGTGATGGTTTCTGTACAGTGGGAGGTATGTCGGGCTGTGATGGTTACTGTACAGTGGGAGGCATGTCGGGGTGTGATGGTTACTGTACAGTGGGCCGTATGTCGGGGTGTGATGGTTACTGTACAGTGGGAGGTATGTCTGGCCGTGATGGTTTCTGTACAATGGGAGGTATGTCGGACTGTGATGGTTACTGTACAGTGGGAGGGATCTCGGGCCGTGATGGTTACTGGACAGTGGGAGGTATGTCGGTGTGTGTTGGTTACTGTATAGTGGGAGGTATGTCAAGGTGTGACAGTTCCGGTACAGAGGGAGGTATTTCGGGGTGTTATGTTACTGTACAGTGGGAGGTATGGCGGACAGTGATGGTTACTGTACAGTGGGAGGGATCTCGGGCCGTGATGGTTACTTTACAGTGGGAGGTATGTCGTGGTTTGATGGTTACTGTCAGTGGGAGATAGGTCGGGGTGTGATGGTTACTGTACTGTGGGAGGTATGTCGGAACGTGATGGTTACTGTACAGTGGGAGGTATGTCGGTCCGTGATGTTTACTGTATAGTGGGAGATATGTCGGGCTGTGACGGTTACTGTACAGTGGTAGGTATGTCGGGGTGTGATGGTTACTGTACAGTGGGAGGTAGGTCGGGGTGTGATGGTTACTGTACTGTGGGAGGTATGTCGGAACGTGATGGTTACGGTACAGTGGGAGGTATGTCGGTCCGTGATGTTTACTGTACAGTGGGAGGTATTTGGGGCTGTGATGGTTACTGTACAGTGGGAGGTATGTCGGGGTGTGATGGTTACTGTACATTGGGAGGTATGTTGGGGTGTGATGGTTACTGTACAGTGGGAGGTATGTCGGGGTGTGATGGTACTGTACAGTGGTAGGTATGTCGGGGTGTGATGGTTACTGTACAGTGGGAGGTATGTCGGGGTGTGATGGTTACTGTACAGTGGGACGTATGTCGGGGTGTGATGGTTACTGTACAGTGGGAGGTATGTCGGGGTGTGATGGTTATTGTACAGTGGGAATTATGTCGGTATGTGATGGGTACTGTACATTGTGAGGAATGTTGGGGTGTGATGGTTACTGTACAGTGGGAGGTGTGTCGGGCCGTGATGGTTACTGTACAGTGGGAGGTGTGTCCGGGTGTGATGGTTACAGTACAGTGGTAGGTATGTCTGGCCGTGATGGTTTCTGTACAGTGGGAGGTATGTCGGGCTGTGATGGTTACTGTACAGTGGGAGGCATGTCGGGGTGTGATGGTTACTGTACAGTGGGAGGTATGTCGGGGTGTGATGCTTACTGTACAGTGGGAGGTTTGTCTGGTCGTGATGGTTTCTGTACAATGGGAGGTATGTCGGGCTGTGATGGTTACTGTATAGTGGGAGGGATCTCGGGCCGTGATGGTTACTGGACAGTGGGAGGTATGTCGGTGTGTGATAATTACTGTACAGTGGGAGGTATGTCGGAACGTGATGGTTACGGTACAGTGGGAGGTATGTCGGGGTGTGATGGTTACTGTACAGTGGGAGGGATCTCGGGACGTGATGGTTACTGTACAGTGGGTGGTATGTCGGGTTGTGATGGTTACTGTACAGTGGGAGGTATGTCGGGCTGTGATGGTTACTGTACAGTTGGAGTTATGTCGGGGTGTGATTGTTACTGTACAGTGTGAGGTGTGTCGGGGTGTGATGGTTACTGTACAGTGGGAGGTATGTCAGGGTGTGATGGTAACTTAACAGTGGGAGGCATGTCCAGTTGTGCTGGTTACTGTACAGTGGGAGGTATGCCGGGGTGTGATGGTTACTGTACAGTGGGAGGTAAGTCGGGGTGTTATGGTTACTGTACAGTGGGAGGTATGTCGGGGTGTGATGGTTACAGTAAAGTGGAATGTATGTCGGGCTGTGATGGTTACTGTACAGTGAGAGGTATGTCGGGGTGTGATGGTTACTGTACAGTGGGAGGAATATCGGGGTGTGATGGTTACTGTACAGTGGGAGGGAAGTCGGGGTGTGATGGTTACTGTACAGTGGAATGTATGTCGGGCCCTGATGGTTACTCTACATGGAGAGGTATGTCGGGGTGTGATGTTTACTGCACATTGGGAGGTATGTCGGGGTGTGATGGTTACTGCACATTGGGAGCTATGTCGTGATGTGATGGTTACTTTACAATGGGAGGAATGTCAGGCCGTGAAGGTTACTGTACAGTGGGAGGGATGTCGAGGTGTGATGGTTACTGTACTGTGGGAGGTATGTCGGGCTGTGATGGTTACTGTAGAGTTGGAGGCATGTCGGGGTGTGATGGTTACAGTACAGTGGGAGGTATGTCGGGGTGTGATGGTTACTGTACAGTGGGAGGGATCTCGGGCCGTGATGGTTACTGGACAGTGGGATGTATGTCGGTGTGTGTTGGTTACTGTACAGTGGGAGGTATGTCAAGGTGTGACGGTTCCGGTACAGAGGGAGGTATTTCGGGGTGTTATGTTACTGTACAGTGGGAGGTATGTCGGACAGTGATGGTTACTGTACAGTGGGAGGGATCTCGGGCCGTGATGGTTACTTTACAGTGGGAGGTATGTCGTGGTGTGATGGTTACTGTCAGTGGGAGATAGGTCGGGGTGTGATGGTTACTGTACTGTGGGAGGTATGTCGGAACGTGATGGTTACTGTACAGTGGGAGGTATGTCGGTCCGTGATGTTTACTGTACAGTGGGAGGTATTTGGGGCTGTGATGTTTACTGTATAGTGGGAGATATGTCGGGCTGTGATGGTTACTGTACAGTGGTAGGTATGTCGGGGTGTGATGGTTACTGTACAGTGGGAGGTAGGTCGGGGTGTGATGGTTACTGTACTGTGGGAGGTATGTCGGAACGTGATGGTTACGGTACAGTGGGAGGTATGTCGGTCCGTGACGTTTACTGTACAGTGGGAGGTATTTGGGGCTGTGATGGTTACTGTACAGTGGGAGGTATGTCGGGGTGTGATGGTGACTGTACATTGGGAGGTATGTTGCGGTGTGATGGTTACTGTATAGTGGGAGGTATGTCGGGGTGTGATGGTACTGTACAGTGGTAGGTATGTCGGGGTGTGATGGTTACTGTACAGTGGGAGGTATGTCGGGGTGTGATGGTTACTGTACAGTGGGGGGTATGTCGGGGTGTGATGGTTATTGTACAGTGGGAATTTTGTCGGTGTGTGATGGTTACTGTACATTGTGAGGAATGTTGGGGTGTGATGGTTACTGTACAGTGGTAGGTATGTCGGGCCGTGATGGTTACTGTACAGTGGGAGGTATGTCGGGGTGTGATGGTTACTGTACAGTGGGAGGTATGTCTGGCCGTGATGGTTTCTGTACAATGGTAGGTATGTCGGGCTGTGATGGTTACTGTACAGTGTGAGGCATGTCGGGGTGTGATGGTTACTGTACAGTGGGAGGTATGTCGGGGTGTGATGGTTACTGTACAGTGGGAGGTATATCTGGCCGTGATGGTTTCTGTACAATGGGAGGTATGTCGGGCTGTGATGGTTCCTGTACAGTGGGAGGGATCTCGGGCCGTGATGGTTACTGGACAGTGTAAGGTATGTCGGTGTGTGATGGTTACTGTACAGTGGGAGGTATGTCGAGGTGTGACGGTTCCTGTACAGAGGGAGGTATGTCGGGGTGTGATAGTTACTGTACAGTGGGAGGTATGTCGGGGTGTGATGGTTACTGTACAGTGGGAGGGATCTCGGGACGTGATGGTTACTGTACAGTGGGTGGTATGTCGGGTTGTGATGGTTACTGTACAGTGGGAGGTATGTCGGGCTGTGATGGTTACTGTACAGTTGGAGTTATGTCGGGGTGTGATGGTTACTGTACAGTGTGAGGTGTGTCGGGGTGTGATGGTTACTGTACAGTGGGAGGTATGTCAGGGTGTGATGGTAACTTAACAGTGGGAGGCATGTCCAGTTGTGCAGGTTACTGTACAGTGGGAGGTATGTCGGGGTGTGATGGTTACTGTACAGTGGGAGGTATGTCGGGGTGTGATGGTTACTGTACAGTGGGAGGTATGTCGTGGTGTGATGGTTACAGTACAGTGGAATGTATGTCGGGCCGTGATGGTTACTGTACAGTGAGAGGTATGTCGGGGTGTGATGGTTACTGTACAGTGGGAGGAATATCGGGGTGTGATGGTTACTGTACAGTGGGAGGGAAGTCGGGGTGTGATGGTTACTGTACAGTGGAATGTATGTCGGGCCCTGATGGTTACTCTACATGGAGAGGTATGTCGGGGTGTGATGGTTACTGCACATTGGGAGGTATGTCGGGGTGTGATGGTTACTATACAGTGGGAGGTATGTCGTGATGTGATGGTTACTTTACAATGGGAGGAATGTCAGGCCGTGAAGGTTACTGTACAGTGGGAGGCATGTCGAGGTGTGATGGTTACTGTACAGTGGGAGGTATGTCGGGGTGTGATGGTTACTGTGCAGTGGGAGGTATGTCGCGCCGTGATGGTTACTTTATAGTGGGAGGTATGTCCGTTTGTAATTGTTACTGTACAGTGGGAGGTATTTGGGGCTGTGATGTTTACTGTATAGTGGGAGATATGTCGGGCTGTGACGGTTACTGTACAGTGGTAGGTATGTCGGGGTGTGATGGTTACTGTACAGTGGGAGGTAGGTCGGGGTGTGATGGTTACTGTACTGTGGGAGGTATGTCGGAACGTGATGGTTACGGTACAGTGGGAGGTATGTCGGTCCGTGATGTTTACTGTACAGTGGGAGGTATTTGGGGCTGTGATGGTTACTGTACAGTGGGAGGTATGTCGGGGTGTGATGGTTACTGTACATTGGGAGGTATGTTGGGGTGTGATGGTTACTGTACAGTGGGAGGTATGTCGGGGTGTGATGGTACTGTACAGTGGTAGGTATGTCGGGGTGTGATGGTTACTGTACAGTGGGAGGTATGTCGGGGTGTGATGGTTACTGTACAGTGGTAGGTATGTCGGGCTGCGATGGTTACTGTACAGTAGGGGGTATGTCGGGGTGTGATAGGTACTGTACAGTGCGAGGTATGTCCGGGTGTGATGGTTACTGTACAGTGGGACGTATGTCGGGGTGTGATGGTTACTGTACAGTGGGAGGTATGTCGGGGTGTGATGGTTATTGTACAGTGGGAATTATGTCGGTGTGTGATGGGTATTGTACATTGTGAGGAATGTTGGGGTGTGATGGTTACTGTACAGTGGGAGGTATGTCGGGCCGTGATGGTTACTGTACAGTGGGAGGTGTGTCCGGGTGTGATGGTTACAGTACAGTGGTAGGTATGTCTGGCCGTGATGGTTTGTGTACAGTGGGAGGTATGTCGGGCTGTGATGGTTACTGTACAGTGGGAGGCATGTCGGGGTGTGATGGTTACTGTACAGTGGGAGGTATGTCGGGGTGTGATGCTTACTGTACAGTGGGAGGTTTGTCTGGCCGTGATGGTTTCTGTACAATGGGAGGTATGTCGGGCTGTGATGGTTACTGTATAGTGGGAGGGATCTCGGGCCGTGATGGTTACTGGACAGTGGGAGGTATGTCGGTGTGTGATGGTTACTGTACAGTGGGAGGTATGTCGAGGTGTGACGGTTCCTGTACAGAGGGAGGTATGTCGGGGTGTGATAGTTACTGTACAGTGGGAGGTATGTCGGAACGTGATGGTTACTGTACAGTGGGAGGTATGTCGGAGTGTGATGGTTACTGTACAGTGGGAGGGATCTCGGGACGTGATGGTTACTGTACAGTGGGTGGTATGTCGGGTTGTGATGGTTACTGTACAGTGGGAGGTATGTCGGGCTGTGATGGTTACTGTACAGTTGGAGTTATGTCGGGGTGTGATGGTTACTGTACAGTGTGAGGTGTGTCGGGGTGTGATGGTTACTGTACAGTGGGAGGTATGTCAGGGTGTGATGGTAACTTAACAGTGGGAGGCATGTCCAGTTGTGCTGGTTACTGTACAGTGGGAGGTATTTGGGGCTGTGATGGTTACTGTACAGTGGGAGGTATGTCGGGGTGTGATGGTTACTGTACATTGGGAGGTATGTTGGGGTGTGATGGTTACTGTACAGTGGGAGGTATGTCGGGGTGTGATGGTACTGTACAGTGGTAGGTATGTCGGGGTGTGATGGTTACTGTACAGTGGGAGGTATGTCGGGGTGTGATGGTTACTGTACAGTGGTAGGTATGTCGGGCTGCGATGGTTACTGTACAGTAGGGGGTATGTCGGGGTGTGATAGGTACTGTACAGTGCGAGGTATGTCCGGGTGTGATGGTTACTGTACAGTGGGACGTATGTCGGGGTGTGATGGTTACTGTACAGTGGGAGGTATGTCGGGGTGTGATGGTTATTGTACAGTGGGAATTATGTCGGTGTGTGATGGGTATTGTACATTGTGAGGAATGTTTGGGTGTGATGGTTACTGTACAGTGGGAGGTATGTCGGGCCGTGATGGTTACTGTACAGTGGGAGGTGTGTCCGGGTGTGATGGTTACAGTACAGTGGTATGTATGTCTGGCCGTGATGGTTTGTGTACAGTGGGAGGTATGTCGGGCTGTGATGGTTACTGTACAGTGGGAGGCATGTCGGGGTGTGATGGTTACTGTACAGTGGGAGGTATGTCGGGGTGTGATGCTTACTGTACAGTGGGAGGTTTGTCTGGCCGTGATGGTTTCTGTACAATGGGAGGTATGTCGGGCTGTGATGGTTACTGTATAGTGGGAGGGATCTCGGGCCGTGATGGTTACTGGACAGTGGGAGGTATGTCGGTGTGTGATGGTTACTGTACAGTGGGAGGTATGTCGAGGTGTGACGGTTCCTGTACAGAGGGAGGTATGTCGGGGTGTGATAGTTACTGTACAGTGGGAGGTATGTCGGAACGTGATGGTTACTGTACAGTGGGAGGTATGTCGGGGTGTGATGGTTACTGTACAGTGGGAGGGATCTCGGGACGTGATGGTTACTGTACAGTGGGTGGTATGTCGGGTTGTGATGGTTACTGTACAGTGGGAGGTATGTCGGGCTGTGATGGTTACTGTACAGTTGGAGTTATGTCGGGGTGTGATTGTTACTGTACAGTGTGAGGTGTGTCGGGGTGTGATGGTTACTGTACAGTGGGAGGTATGTCAGGGTGTGATGGTAACTTAACAGTGGGAGGCATGTCCAGTTGTGCTGGTTACTGTACAGTGGGAGGTAAGCCGGGGTGTGATGGTTACTGTACAGTGGGAGGTATGTCGGGGTGTGATGGTTACTGTACAGTGGGAGGTATGTCGGGGTGTGATGGTTACAGTAAAGTGGAATGTATGTCCGGCTGTGATGGTTACTGTACAGTGAGAGGTATGTCGGGGTGTGATGGTTACTGTACAGTGGGAGGAATATCGGGGTGTGATGGTTACTGTACCGTGGGAGGGAAGTCGGGGTGTGATGGTTACTGTACAGTGGAATGTATGTCGGGCCCTGATGGTTACTCTACATGGAGAGGTATGTCGGGGTGTGATGGTTACTGCACATTGGGAGGTATGTCGGGGTGTGATGGTTACTATACAGTGGGAGGTATGTCGTGATGTGATGGTTACTTTACAATGGGAGGAATGTCAGGCCGTGAAGGTTACTGTACAGTGGGAGGGATGTCGAGGTGTGATGGTTACTGTACAGTGGGAGGTATGTCGGGCTGTGATGGTTACTGTAGAGTGGGAGGCATGTCGGGGTGTGATGGTTACTGTACAGTGGGAGGTATGTCGGGGTGTGATGGTTACTGTACAGTGGGAGGTATGTCTGGCCGTGATGGTTTCTGTACAATGGGAGGTATGTCGGGCTGTGATGGTTACTGTACAGTGGGAGGGATCTCGGGCCGTGATGGTTACTGGACAGTGGGATGTATGTCGGTGTGTGTTGGTTACTGTACAGTGGGAGGTATGTCAAGGTGTGACGGTTCCGGTACAGAGGGAGGTATTTCGGGGTGTTATGTTACTGTACAGTGGGAGGTATTTCGGACAGTGATGGTTACTGTACAGTGGGAGGGATCTCGGGCCGTGATGGTTACTTTACAGTGGGAGGTATGTCGTGGTGTGATGGTTACTGTCAGTGGGAGATAGGTCGGGGTGTGATGGTTACTGTACTGTGGGAGGTATGTCGGAACGTGATGGTTACTGTACAGTGGGAGGTATGTCGGTCCGTGATGTTTACTGTACAGTGGGAGGTATTTGGGGCTGTGATGTTTACTGTATAGTGGGAGATATGTCGGGCTGTGATGGTTACTGTACAGTGGTAGGTATGTCGGGGTGTGATGGTTACTGTACAGTGGGAGGTAGGTCGGGGTGTGATGGTTACTGTACTGTGGGAGGTATGTCGGAACGTGATGGTTACGGTACAGTGGGAGGTATGTCGGTCCGTGACGTTTACTGTACAGTGGGAGGTATTTGGGGCTGTGATGGTTACTGTACAGTGGGAGGTATGTCGGGGTGTGATGGTGACTGTACATTGGGAGGTATGTTGCGGTGTGATGGTTACTGTACAGTGGGACGTATGTCGGGGTGTGATGGTACTGTACAGTGGTAGGTATGTCGGGGTGTGATGGTTACTGTACAATGGGAGGTATGTCGGGGTGTGATGGTTACTGTACAGTGGGAGGTATGTCGGGCTGTGATGGTTACTGTACAGTAGGGGGTATGTCGGGGTGTGATAGGTACTGTACAGTGGGAGGTATGTCCGGGTGTGATGGTTACTGTACAGTGGGACGTATGTCGGGGTGTGATGGTTACTGTACAGTGGGAGGTATGTCGGGGTGTGATGGTTATTGTACAGTGGGAATTATGTCGGTGTGTGATGGTTACTGTACATTGTGAGGAATGTTGGGGTGTGATGGTTACTGTACAGTGGGAGGTATGTCGGGCCGTGATGGTTACTGTACAGTGGGAGGTGTGTCCGGGTGTGATGGTTACAGTACAGTGGTAGGTATGTCTGGCCGTGATGGTTTCTGTACAGTGGGAGGTATGTCGGGCTGTGATGGTTACTGTACAGTGGGAGGCATGTCGGGGTGTGATGGTTACTGTACAGTGGGAGGTATGTCTGGCCGTGATGGTTTCTGTACAATGGGAGGTATGTCGGGCTGTGATGGTTACTGTACAGTGGGAGGGATCTCGGGCCGTGATGGTTACTGGACAGTGGGAGGTATGTCGGTGTGTGATGGTTACTGTACAGTGGGAGGTATGTCGAGGTGTGACGGTTCCTGTACAGAGGGAGGTATGTCGGGGTGTGATAGTTACTGTACAGTGGGAGTAATGTCTGAACGTGATGGTTACTGTACATTGGGAGGTATGTCGGGGTGTGATGGTTACTGTACAGTGGGAGGGATCTCGTGACGTGATGGTTACTGTCCAGTGGGTGGTATGTCGGGTTGTGATGGTTACTGTACAGTGGGAGGTATGTCGGGCTGTGATGGTTACTGTACAGTTGGAGTTATGTCGGGGTGTGATGGTTACTGTACAGTGTGAGGTGTGTCGGGGTGTGATGGTTACTGTACAGTGGGAGGTATGTCAGGGTGTGATGGTAACTTAACAGTGGGAGGCATGTCCAGTTGTGCTGGTTACTGTACAGTGCGAGGTATGTCGGGGTGTGATGGTTACTGTACAGTGGGAGGTATGTCGGGGTGTGATGGTTACTGTACAGTGGGAGGGAAGTCGGGGTGTGATGGTTACTGTACAGTGGAATGTATGTCGGGCCCTGATGGTTACTCTACATGGAGAGGTATGTCGGGGTGTGATGGTTCCTGCACATTGGGCGGTATGTCGGGGTGTGATGGTTACTATACAGTGGGAGGTATGTCGTGATGTGATGGTTACTTTACAATGGGAGGAATGTCAGGCCGTGAAGGTTACTGTACAGTGGGAGGGATGTCGAGGTGTGATGGTTACTGTACAGTGGGAGGTATGTCGGGGTGTGATGGTTACTGTGCAGTGGGAGGTATGTCGCGCCGTGATGGTTACTGTAGAGTGGGAGGTATGTCCGTTTGTGATTGTTACTGTACAGTGGGAGGTATGTCGGTCCATGATGGTTACTGTACAGTGGGAGGTATGTCGGGCTGTGATGGTTACTGTACAGGCGGAGTGATGTCGCGGTGTGATGGTTACTGTACATTGGGAGGTATGTCGGGGTGTGATGGTTACTGTACAGTGGGAGTGATGTCGGGGTGTGTTGGTTCCTGTACAGTGGGAGGTATTTGGGGCTGTGATGGTTACTGTACTGTGGGATGTATGTCGGAACGTGATGGTTACTGTACAGTGGGAGGTATGTCGGGCAGTGATGCTTACTGTGCAGCGGGAGTAATGTCGGGCCTTGATGGTTACTGTACAGTGGGAGGTATGTCGGGGTGCGATGGTTACTGTACACTGGGAGGTATGTTGGGCTGTGACGGTTACTGTACAGTGTGAGGTATGTTGGGCTGTGACGGTTACTGTACAGCGTGAGATATGTCGATCCGCGATGGTTACTGTACAGCGGGAGGGATGTCGGGGTGTGTTGGTTGCTGTACAGTGGGAGGTATTTCGGACCGTGATGGTTACTGTACAGTGGGAGGTATGTCGGGGTGTGATGGTTACTGTAAAGAGGGAGGTATTTCGGGGTGTGATGGTTACTGTACAGTGGGAGGTATGTAGGGGTTGTGATGGTTACTGTACAGTGGGAGGTATGTCGGGGTGTGATAGATACTGTACAGTGGGAGGTATGTCAGGCCGTGATGGTTACTGTACAGTGGGAGGTATGTCGGAAGGTGAAGGTTACTGTACAGTGGGATGTATGTCGGAACGTGATGGTTACGGTACAGTGGGAGGTATGTCGGGCTGTGATGTTTAATGTACAGTGGGAGGTATTTGGGGCTGTGATGGTTACTGTACAGTGGGAGGTATGTCGGGGTGTGATGGTTACTGTACATTGGGAGGTATGTTGGGGTGTGATGGTTACTGTACAGTGGGAGGTATGTCGGGGTGTGATGGTACTGTACAGTGGTAGGTATGTCGGGGTGTGATGGTTACTGTACAGTGGGAGGTATGTCGTGGTGTGATGGTTACTGTACAGTGGGAGGTATGTCGGGCTGTGATGGTTACTGTACAGTGGGGGGTATGTCGGGGTGTGATAGGTACTGTACAGTGGGAGGTATGTCCGGGTGTGATGGTTACTGTACAGTGGGACGTATGTCGGGGTGTGATGGTTACTGTACAGTGGGAGGTATGTCGGGGTGTGATGGTTATTGTACAGTGGGAATTATGTCGGTGTGTGATGGTTACTGTACATTGTGAGGTATGTTGGGGTGTGATGGTTACTGTACAGTGGGAGGTATGTCGGGCCGTGATGGTTACTGTACAGTGGGAGGTGTGTCCGGGTGTGATGGTTACAGTACAGTGGTAGGTATGTCTGGCCGTGATGGTTTCTGTACAGTGGGAGGTATGTCGGGATGTGATGGTTACTGTACAGTGGGAGGCATGTCGGGGTGTGATGGTTACTGTACAGTGGGAGGTATGTCGGGGTGTGATGGTTACTGTACAGTGGGAGGTATGTCTGGCCGTGATGGTTTCTGTACAATGGGAGGTATGTCGGGCTGTGATGGTTACTGTACAGTGGGAGGGATCTCGGGCCGTGATGGTAACTGGACAGTGGGAGGTATGTCGTTGTGTGATGGTTACTGTACAGTGGGAGGTATGTCGAGGTGTGACGGTTCCTGTACAGAGGGAGGTATGTCGGGGTGTGATAGTTACTGTACAGTGGGAGGTATGTCGGAACGTGATGGTAACTGTACAGTGGGAGGTATGTCGGGGTGTGATAGTTACTGTACAGTGGGAGGGATCTCGGGACGTGATGGTTACTGTACAGTGGCTGGTATGTCGGGTTGTGATGGTTACTGTACAGTGGGAGGTATGTCGGGCTGTGATGGTTACTGTACAGTTGGAGTTATGTCGGGGTGTGATGGTTACTGTACAGTGTGAGGTGTGTCGGGGTGTGATGGTTACTGTACAGTGGGAGGTATGTCTGGGTGTGATGGTAACTTAACAGTGGGAGGCATGTCCAGTTGTGCTGGTTACTGTACAGTGGGAGGTATGTCGGGGTGTGATGGTTACTGTACAGTGGGAGGTATGTCGGGGTGTGATGGTTACAGTACAGTGGAATGTATGTCGGGCCGTGATGGTTACTGTACATTGAGAGGTATGTCGGGGTGTGATGGTTACTGTACAGTGGGAGGAATATCGGGGTGTGATGGTTACTGTACAGTGGGAGGTATGTCGGGCTGTGATGGTTACTGTTCAGTGGGGTGTATGTCGGGGTGTGATAGGTACTGTACAGTGGGAGGTATGTTCGGGTGTGATGGCTACTGTACAGTGGGACGTATGTCGGGGTGTGATGGTTACTGTACAGTTGGAGGTATGTCGGGGTGTGATGGTTATTATACAGTGGGAATTATGTCGGTGTGTGATGGTTACTGTACATTGTGAGGTATGTTGGGGTGTGATGGTTACTGTACAGTGGGTGGTATGTCGGGCCGTGATGGTTACTGTACAGTGGGAGGTGTGTCCGGGTGTGATGGTTACAGTACAGTGGTAGGTATGTCTGGCCGTGATGGTTTCTGTACAGTGGGAGGTATGTCGGAATGTGATGGTTACTGTACAGTGGGAGGCATGTCGGGGTGTGATGGTTACTGTACAGTGGGAGGTATGTCGGGGTGTGATGGTTACTGTACAGTGGGAGGTATGTCTGGCCGTGATGGTTTCTGTACAATGGGAGGTATGTCGGGCTGTGATGGTTACCGTACAGTAGGAGGGATCTCGGGCCGTGATGGTAACTGGACAGTGGGAGGTATGTCGTTGTGTGATGGTTATTGTACAGTGGGAGGTATGTCGAGGTGTGACGGTTCCTGTACAGAGGGAGGTATGTCGGGGTGTGATAGTTACTTTACAGTGGGAGGTATGTCGGAACGTGATGGTTACTGTACAGTGGGAGGTATGTCGGGGTGTGATAGTTACTGTACAGTGGGAGGGATCTCGGGACGTGATGGTTACTGTACAGTGGGTGGTATGTCGGGTTGTGATGGTTACTGTACAGTGGGAGGCATGTCCAGTTGTGCTGGTTACTGTACAGTGGGAGGTATGTCGGGGTGTGATGGTTACTGTACAGTGGGAGGTGTGTCCGGGTGTGATGGTTACAGTACAGTGGTAGGTATGTCTGGCCGTGATGGTTTCTGTACAGTGGGAGGTATGTCGGGATGTGATGGTTACTGTACAGTGGGAGGCATGTCGGGGTGTGATGGTTACTGTACAGTGGGAGGTATGTCGGGGTGTGATGGTTACTGTACAGTGGGAGGTATGTCTGGCCGTGATGGTTTCTGTACAATGGGAGGTATGTCGGGCTGTGATGGTTACTGTACAGTGGGAGGGATCTCGGGCCGTGATGGTAACTGGACAGTGGGAGGTATGTCGTTGTGTGATGGTTACTGTACAGTGGGAGGTATGTCGAGGTGTGACGGTTCCTGTACAGAGGGAGGTATGTCGGGGTGTGATAGTTACTGTACAGTGGGAGGGATCTCGGGACGTGATGGTTACTGTACAGTGGCTGGTATGTCGGGTTGTGATGGTTACTGTACAGTGGGAGGTATGTCGGGCTGTGATGATTACTGTACAGTTGGAGTTATGTCGGGGTGTGATGGTTACTGTACAGTGTGAGGTGTGTCGGGGTGTGATGGTTACTGTACAGTGGGAGGTATGTCTGGGTGTGATGGTAACTTAACAGTGGGAGGCATGTCCAGTTGTGCTGGTTACTGTACAGTGGGAGGTATGTCGGGGTGTGATGGTTACTGTACAGTGGGAGGTATGTCGGGGTGTGATGGTTACAGTACAGTGGAATGTATGTCGGGCCGTGATGGTTACTGTACAGTGAGAGGTATGTCGGGGTGTGATGGTTACTGTACAGTGGGAGGAATATCGGGGTGTGATGGTTACTGTACAGTGGGAGGTATGTCGGGCTGTGATGGTTACTGTACAGTGGGGGGTATGTCGGGGTGTGATAGGTACTGTACAGTGGGAGGTATGTCCGGGTGTGATGGTTATTGTACAGTGGGAATTATGTCGGTGTGTGCTGGTTACTGTACATTGTGAGGTATGTTGGGGTGTGATGGTTACTGTACAGTGGGAGGTATGTCGGGCCGTGATGGTTACTGTACAGTGGGAGGTGTGTCCAGGTGTGATGGTTACAGTACAGTGGTAGGTATGTCTTGCCGTGATGGTTTCTGTACAGTGGGAGGTATGTCGGGATGTGATGGTTACTGTACAGTGGGAGGCATGTCGGGGTGTGATGGTTACTGTACAGTGGGAGGTATGTCGGGGTGTGATGGTTACTGTACAGTGGGAGGTATGTCTGGCCGTGATGGTTTCTGTACAATGGGAGGTATGTCGGGCTGTGATGGTTACTGTACAGTGGGAGGGATCTCGGGCCGTGATGGTATCTGGACAGTGGGAGGTATGTCGTTGTGTGATGTTTACTGTACAGTGGGAGGTATTTCGAGGTGTGACGGTTCCTGTACAGAGGGAGGTATGTCGGGGTGTGATAGTTACTGTACAGTGGGAGGTATGTCGGAACGTGATGGTTACTGTACAGTGGGAGGTATGTCGGGGTGTGATAGTTACTGTACAGTGGGAGGGATCTCGGGACGTGATGGTTACTGTACAGTGGGTGGTATGTCGGGTTGTGATGGTTACTGTACAATGGGAGGTATGTCGGGCTGTGATGGTTACTGTACAGTGGGAGGGATCTCGGGCCGGAATGGTTACTTTACAGTGGGAGGTATGTCGTGGTGTGATGGTTACTGTCAGTGGGAGATAGGTCGGGGTGTGATGGTTACTGTACTGTGGGAGGTATGTCGGAACGTGATGGTTACTGTACAGTGGGAGGTATGTCGGTCCGTGATGTTTCCTGTACAGTGGGAGGTATTTGGGGCTGTGATGGTTACTGTACAGTGGGAGGTATGTCGGGGTGTGATGGTGACTGTACATTGGGAGGTATGTTGCGGTGGGATGGTTACTGTACAGTGGGAGGTATGTCGGGGTGTGATGGTACTGTACAGTGGTAGGTATGTCGGGGTGTGATGGTTACTGTACAGTGGGAGGTATGTGGGGGTGTGATGGTTACTGTACAGTGGGAGGTATGTCGGGCTGTGATGGTTACTGTACAGTGGGGGGTATGTCGGGGTGTGATGGTTATTGTACAGTGGGAATTTTGTCGGTGTGTGATGGTTACTGTACATTGTGAGGAATGTTGGGGTGTGATGGTTACTGTACAGTGGTAGGAATGTCGGGCCGTGATGGTTACTGTACAGTGGGAGGTATGTCGGGATGTGATGGTTACTGTACAGTGGGAGGTATGTCTGGCCGTGATGGTTTCTGTACAATGGTAGGTATGTCGGGCTGTGATGGTTACTGTACAGTGTGAGGCATGTCGGGGTGTGATGGTTACTGTACAGTGGGAGGTATGTCGGGGTGTGATGGTTACTGTACAGTGGGAGGTATGTCTGGCCGTGATGGTTTCTGTACAATGGGAGGTATGTCGGGCTGTGATGGTTACTGTACAGTGGGAGGGATCTCGGGCCGTGATGGTTACTGGACAGTGGGAGGTATGTCGGTGTGTGATGGTTACTGTACAGTGGGAGGTATGTCGAGGTGTGACGGTTCCTGTACAGAGGGAGGTATGTCGGGGTGTGATAGTTACTGTACAGTGGGAGGTATGTCGGGGTGTGATGGTTACTGTACAGTGGGAGGGATCTCGGGACGTGATGGTTACTGTCCAGTGGGTGGTATGTCGGGTTGTGATGGTTACTGTACAGTGGGAGGTATGTCGGGCTGTGATGGTTACTGTACAGTTGGAGTTATGTCGGGGTGTGATGGTTACTGTACAGTGTGAGGTGTGTCGGGGTGTGATGGTTACTGTACAGTGGGAGGTATGTCAGGGTGTGATGGTAACTTAACAGTGGGAGGCATGTCCAGTTGTGCAGGTTACTGTACAGTGGGAGGTATGTCGGGGTGTGATGGTTACTGTACAGTGGGAGGTATGTCGGGGTGTGATGGTTACTGTACAGTGGGAGGTATGTCGGGGTGTGATGGTTACAGTACAGTGGAATGTATGTCGGGCCGTGATGGTTACTGTACAGTGAGAGGTATGTCGGGGTGTGATGGTTACTGTACAGTGGGAGGAATATCGGGGTGTGATGGTTACTGTACAGTGGAATGTATGTCGGGCCCTGATGGTTACTCTACATGGAGAGGTATGTCGGGGTGTGATGGTTACTGCACATTGGGAGGTATGTCGGGGTGTGATGGTTACTATACAGTGGGAGGTATGTCGTGATGTGATGGTTACTTTACAATGGGAGGAATGTCAGGCCGTGAAGGTTACTGTACAGTGGGAGGCATGTCGAGGTGTGATGGTTACTGTACAGTGGGAGGTATGTCGGGGTGTGATGGTTACTGTGCAGTGGGAGGTATGTCGCGCCGTGATGGTTACTGTATAGTGGGAGGTATGTCCGTTTGTGATTGTTACTGTACAGTGGGAGGTATTTGGGGCTGTGATGTTTACTGTATAGTGGGAGATATGTCGGGCTGTGACGGTTACTGTACAGTGGTAGGTATGTCGGGGTGTGATGGTTACTGTACAGTGGGAGGTAGGTCGGGGTGTGATGGTTACTGTACTGTGGGAGGTATGTCGGAACGTGATGGTTATGGTACAGTGGGAGGTATGTCGGTCCGTGATGTTTACTGTACAGTGGGAGGTATTTGGGGCTGTGATGGTTACTGTACAGTGGGAGGTATGTCGGGGTGTGATGGTTACTGTACATTGGGAGGTATGTTGGGGTGTGATGGTTACTGTACAGTGGGAGGTATGTCGGGGTGTGATGGTACTGTACAGTGGTAGGTATGTCGGGGTGTGATGGTTACTGTACAGTGGGAGGTATGTCGGGGTGTGATGGTTACTGTACAGTGGTAGGTATGTCGGGCTGTGATGGTTACTGTACAGTAGGGGGTATGTCGGGGTGTGATAGGTACTGTACAGTGCGAGGTATGTCCGGGTGTGATGGTTACTGTACAGTGGGACGTATGTCGGGGTGTGATGGTTACTGTACAGTGGGAGGTATGTCGGGGTGTGATGGTTATTGTACAGTGGGAATTATGTCGGTGTGTGATGGGTACTGTACATTGTGAGGAATGTTGGGGTGTGATGGTTACTGTACAGTGGGAGGTATGTCGGGCCGTGATGGTTACTGTACAGTGGGAGGTGTGTCCGGGTGTGATGGTTACAGTACAGTGGTAGGTATGTCTGGCCGTGATGGTTTCTGTACAGTGGGAGGTATGTCGGGCTGTGATGGTTACTGTACAGTGGGAGGCATGTCGGGGTGTGATGGTTACTGTACAGTGGGAGGTATGTCGGGGTGTGATGCTTACTGTACAGTGGGAGGTTTGTCTGGCCGTGATGGTTTCTGTACAATGGGAGGTATGTCGGGCTGTGATGGTTACTTTATAGTGGGAGGGATCTCGGGCCGTGATGGTTACTGGACAGTGGGAGGTATGTCGGTGTGTGATGGTTACTGTACAGTGGGAGGTATGTCGAGGTGTGACGGTTCCTGTACAGAGGGAGGTATGTCGGGGTGTGATAGTTACTGTACAGTGGGAGGTATGTCGGAAAGTGATGGTTACTGTACAGTGGGAGGTATGTCGGGGTGTGATGGTTACTGTACAGTGGGAGGGATCTCGGGACGTGATGGTTACTGTACAGTGGGTGGTATGTCGGGTTGTGATGGTTACTGTACAGTGGGAGGTATGTCGGGCTGTGATGGTTACTGTACAGTTGGAGTTATGTCGGGGTGTGATGGTTACTGTACAGTGTGAGGTGTGTCGGGGTGTGATGGTTACTGTACAGTGGGAGGTATGTCAGGGTGTGATGGTAACTTAACAGTGGGAGGCATGTCCAGTTGTGCTGGTTACTGTACAGTGGGAGGTATGCCGGGGTGTGATGGTTACTGTACAGTGGGAGGTATGTCGGGGTGTGATGGTTACTGTACAGTGGGAGGTATGTCGGGGTGTGATGGTTACAGTAAAGTGGAATGTATGTCGGGCTGTGATGGTTACTGTACAGTGAGAGGTATGTCGGGGTGTGATGGTTACTGTACAGTGGGAGGAATATCGGGGTGTGATGGTTACTGTACAGTGGGAGGGAAGTCGGGGTGTGATGGTTACTGTACAGTGGAATGTATGTCGGGCCCTGATGGTTACTCTACATGGAGAGGTATGTCGGGGTGTGATGGTTACTGCACATTGGGAGGTATGTCGGGGTGTGATGGTTACTATACAGTGGGAGGTATGTCGTGGTTTGATGGTTACTTTACAATGGGAGGAATGTCAGGCCGTGAAGGTTACTGTACAGTGGGAGGGATGTCGAGGTGTGATGGTTACTGTACAGTGGGAGGTATGTCGGGCTGTGATGGTTACTGTAGAGTGGGAGGCATGTCGGGGTGTGATGGTTACTGTACAGTGGGAGGTATGTAGGGGTGTGATGGTTACTGTACAGTGGGAGGTATGTCTGGCCGTGATGGTTTCTGTACAATGGGAGGTATGTCGGGCTGTGATGGTTACTGTACAGTGGGAGGGATCTCGGGCCGTGATGGTTACTGGACAGTGGGATGTATGTCGGTGTGTGTTGGTTACTGTACAGTGGGAGGTATGTCAAGGTGTGACGGTTCCGGTACAGAGGGAGGTATTTCGGGGTGTTATGTTACTGTACAGTGGGAGGTATTTCGGACAGTGATGGTTACTGTACAGTGGGAGGGATCTCGGGCCGTGATGGTTACTTTACAGTGGGAGGTATGTCGTGGTGTGATGGTTACTGTCAGTGGGAGATAGGTCGGGGTGTGATGGTTACTGTACTGTGGGAGGTATGTCGGAACGTGATGGTTACTGTACAGTGGGAGGTATGTCGGTCCGTGATGTTTACTGTACAGTGGGAGGTATTTGGGGCTGTGATGTTTACTGTATAGTGGGAGATATGTCGGGCTGTGATGGTTACTGTACAGTGGTAGGTATGTCGGGGTGTGATGGTTACTGTACAGTGGGAGGTAGGTCGGGGTGTGATGGTTACTGTACTGTGGGAGGTATGTCGGAACGTGATGGTTACGGTACAGTGGGAGGTATGTCGGTCCGTGACGTTTACTGTACAGTGGGAGGTATTTGGGGCTGTGATGGTTACTGTACAGTGGGAGGTATGTCGGGGTGTGATGGTGACTGTACATTCGGAGGTATGTTGCGGTGTGATGGTTACTGTACAGTGGGAGGTATGTCGGGGTATGATGGTACTGTACAGTGGTAGGTATGTCGGGGTGTGATGGTTACTGTACAATGGGAGGTATGTCGGGGTGTGATGGTTACTGTACAGTGGGAGGTATGTCGGGCTGTGATGGTTACTGTACAGTAGGGGGTATGTCGGGGTGTGATAGGTACTGTACAGTGCGAGGTATGTCCGGGTGTGATGGTTACTGTACAGTGGGAGGTATGTCGGGGTGTGATGCTTACTGTACAGTGGGAGGTTTGTCTGGCCGTGATGGTTTCTGTACAATGGGAGGTATGTCGGGCTGTGATGGTTACTGTATAGTGGGAGGGATCTCGGGCAGTGATGGTTACTGGACAGTGGGAGGTATGTCGGGGTGTGATGGTACTGTACAGTGGTAGGTATGTCGGGGTGTGATGGTTACTGTACAATGGGAGGTATGTCGGGGTGTGATGGTTACTGTACAGTGGGAGGTATGTCGGGCTGTGATGGTTACTGTACAGTAGGGGGTATGTCGGTGTGTGATAGGTACTGTACAGTGCGAGGTATGTCCGGGTGTGATGGTTACTGTACAGTGGGAGGTATGTCGGGGTGTGATGCTTACTGTACAGTGGGAGGTTTGTCTGGCCGTGATGGTTTCTGTACAATGGGAGGTATGTCGGGCTGTGATGGTTAATGTATAGTGGGAGGGATCTCGGGCCGTGATGGTTACTGGACAGTGGGAGGTATGTCGGTGTGTGATGGTTACTGTACAGTGGGAGGTATGTCGAGGTGTGACGGTTCCTGTACAGAGGGAGGTATGTCGGGGTGTGATAGTTACTGTACAGTGGGAGGTATGTCGGAACGTGATGGTTACTGTACAGTGGGAGGTATGTCGGGGTGTGATGGTTACTGTACAGTGGGAGGGATCTCGGGACGTGATGGTTACTGTACAGTGGGTGGTATGTCGGGTTGTGATGGTTACTGTACAGTGGGAGGTATGTCGGGCTGTGATGGTTACTGTACAGTTGGAGTTATGTCGGGGTGTGATGGTTACTGTACAGTGTGAGGTGTGTCGGGGTGTGATGGTTACTGTACAGTGGGAGGTATGTCAGGGTGTGATGGTAACTTAACAGTGGGAGGCATGTCCAGTTGTGCTGGTTACTGTACAGTGGGAGGTATGCCGGAGTGTGATGGTTACTGTACAGTGGGAGGTATGTCGGGGTGTGATGGTTACTGTACAGTGGGAGGTATGTCGGTTTGTGATGGTTACAGTAAAGTGGAATGTATGTCGGGCTGTGATGGTTACTGTACAGTGAGAGGTATGTCGGGGTGTGATGGTTACTGTACAGTGGGAGGAATATCGGGGTGTGATGGTTACTGTACAGTGGGAGGGAAGTCGGGGTGTGATGGTTACTGTACAGTGGAATGTATGTCGGGCCCTGATGGTTACTCTACATGGAGAGGTATGTCGGGGTGTGATGGTTACTGCACATTGGGAGGTATGTCGTGGTGTGATGGTTACTGTCAGTGGGAGATAGGTCGGGGTGTGATGGTTACTGTACAGTGGGAGGGATCTCGGGCCGTGATGGTTACTTTACAGTGGGAGGTATGTCGTGGTGTGATGGTTACTGTCAGTGGGAGATAGGTCGGGGTGTGATGGTTACTGTACTGTGGGAGGTATGTCGGAACGTGATGGTTACTGTACAGTGGGAGGTATGTCGGTCCGTGATGTTTACTGTACAGTGGGAGGTATTTGGGGCTGTGATGTTTACTGTATAGTGGGAGATATGTCGGGCTGTGATGGTTACTGTACAGTGGTAGGTATGTCGGGGTGTGATGGTTACTGTACAGTGGGAGGTAGGTCGGGCTGTGATGTTTACTGTATAGTGGGAGATATGTCGGGCTGTGATGGTTACTGTACAGTGGTAGGTATGTCGGGGTGTGATGGTTACTGTACAGTGGGAGGTAGGTCGGGGTGTGATGGTTACTGTACTGTGGGAGGTATGTCGGAACGTGATGGTTACGGTACAGTGGGAGGTATGTCGGTCCGTGACGTTTACTGTACAGTGGGAGGTATTTGGGGCTGTGATGGTTACTGTACAGTGGGAGGTATGTCGGGGTGTGATGGTGACTGTACATTCGGAGGTATGTTGCGGTGTGATGGTTACTGTACAGTGGGAGGTATGTCGGGGTGTGATGGTACTGTACAGTGGTAGGTATGTCGGGGTGTGATGGTTACTGTACAATGGGAGGTATGTCGGGGTGTGATGGTTACTGTACAGTGGGAGGTATGTCGGGCTGTGATGGTTACTGTACAGTAGGGGGTATGTCGGGGTGTGATAGGTACTGTACAGTGCGAGGTATGTCCGGGTGTGATGGTTACTGTACAGTGGGAGGTATGTCGGGGTGTGATGCTTACTGTACAGTGGGAGGTTTGTCTGGCCGTGATGGTTTCTGTACAATGGGAGGTATGTCGGGCTGTGATGGTTACTGTATAGTGGGAGGGATCTCGGGCAGTGATGGTTACTGGACAGTGGGAGGTATGTCGGGGTGTGATGGTACTGTACAGTGGTAGGTATGTCGGGGTGTGATGGTTACTGTACAATGGGAGGTATGTCGGGGTGTGATGGTTACTGTACAGTGGGAGGTATGTCGGGCTGTGATGGTTACTGTACAGTAGGGGGTATGTCGGTGTGTGATAGGTACTGTACAGTGCGAGGTATGTCCGGGTGTGATGGTTACTGTACAGTGGGAGGTATGTCGGGGTGTGATGCTTACTGTACAGTGGGAGGTTTGTCTGGCCGTGATGGTTTCTGTACAATGGGAGGTATGTCGGGCTGTGATGGTTAATGTATAGTGGGAGGGATCTCGGGCCGTGATGGTTACTGGACAGTGGGAGGTATGTCGGTGTGTGATGGTTACTGTACAGTGGGAGGTATGTCGAGGTGTGACGGTTCCTGTACAGAGGGAGGTATGTCGGGGTGTGATAGTTACTGTACAGTGGGAGGTATGTCGGAACGTGATGGTTACTGTACAGTGGGAGGTATGTCGGGGTGTGATGGTTACTGTACAGTGGGAGGGATCTCGGGACGTGATGGTTACTGTACAGTGGGTGGTATGTCGGGTTGTGATGGTTACTGTACAGTGGGAGGTATGTCGGGCTGTGATGGTTACTGTACAGTTGGAGTTATGTCGGGGTGTGATGGTTACTGTACAGTGTGAGGTGTGTCGGGGTGTGATGGTTACTGTACAGTGGGAGGTATGTCAGGGTGTGATGGTAACTTAACAGTGGGAGGCATGTCCAGTTGTGCTGGTTACTGTACAGTGGGAGGTATGCCGGAGTGTGATGGTTACTGTACAGTGGGAGGTATGTCGGGGTGTGATGGTTACTGTACAGTGGGAGGTATGTCGGTTTGTGATGGTTACAGTAAAGTGGAATGTATGTCGGGCTGTGATGGTTACTGTACAGTGAGAGGTATGTCGGGGTGTGATGGTTACTGTACAGTGGGAGGAATATCGGGGTGTGATGGTTACTGTACAGTGGGAGGGAAGTCGGGGTGTGATGGTTACTGTACAGTGGAATGTATGTCGGGCCCTGATGGTTACTCTACATGGAGAGGTATGTCGGGGTGTGATGGTTACTGCACATTGGGAGGTATGTCGTGGTGTGATGGTTACTGTCAGTGGGAGATAGGTCGGGGTGTGATGGTTACTGTACAGTGGGAGGGATCTCGGGCCGTGATGGTTACTTTACAGTGGGAGGTATGTCGTGGTGTGATGGTTACTGTCAGTGGGAGATAGGTCGGGGTGTGATGGTTACTGTACTGTGGGAGGTATGTCGGAACGTGATGGTTACTGTACAGTGGGAGGTATGTCGGTCCGTGATGTTTACTGTACAGTGGGAGGTATTTGGGGCTGTGATGTTTACTGTATAGTGGGAGATATGTCGGGCTGTGATGGTTACTGTACAGTGGTAGGTATGTCGGGGTGTGATGGTTACTGTACAGTGGGAGGTAGGTCGGGGTGTGATGGTTACTGTACTGTGGGAGGTATGTCGGAACGTGATGGTTACGGTACAGTGGGAGGTATGTCGGTCCGTGACGTTTACTGTACAGTGGGAGGTATTTGGGGCTGTGATGGTTACTGTACAGTGGGAGGTATGTCGGGGTGTGATGGTGACTGTACATTGGGAGGAATGTTGCGGTGTGATGGTTACTGTACAGTGGGAGGTATGTCGGGGTGTGATGGTACTGTACAGTGGTAGGTATGTCGGGGTGTGATGGTTACTGTACAATGGGAGGTATGTCGGGGTGTGATGGTTACTGTACAGTGGGAGGTATGTCGGGCTGTGATGGTTACTGTACAGTAGGGGGTATGTCGGGGTGTGATAGGTACTGTACAGTGCGAGGTATGTCCGGGTGTGATGGTTACTGTACAGTGGGAGGTATGTCGGGGTGTGATGCTTACTGTACAGTGGGAGGTTTGTCTGGCCGTGATGGTTTCTGTACAATGGGAGGTATGTCGGGCTGTGATGGTTAATGTATAGTGGGAGGGATCTCGGGCCGTGATGGTTACTGGACAGTGGGAGGTATGTCGGTGTGTGATGGTTACTGTACAGTGGGAGGTATGTCGAGGTGTGACGGTTCCTGTACAGAGGGAGGTATGTCGGGGTGTGATAGTTACTGTACAGTGGGAGGTATGTCGGAACGTGATGGTTACTGTACAGTGGGAGGTATGTCGGGGTGTGATGGTTACTGTACAGTGGGAGGGATCTCGGGACGTGATGGTTACTGTACAGTGGGTGGTATGTCGGGTTGTGATGGTTACTGTACAGTGGGAGGTATGTCGGGCTGTGATGGTTACTGTACAGTTGGAGTTATGTCGGGGTGTGATGGTTACTGTACAGTGTGAGGTGTGTCGGGGTGTGATGGTTACTGTACAGTGGGAGGTATGTCAGGGTGTGATGGTAACTTAACAGTGGGAGGCATGTCCAGTTGTGCTGGTTACTGTACAGTGGGAGGTATGCCGGAGTGTGATGGTTACTGTACAGTGGGAGGTATGTCGGGGTGTGATGGTTACTGTACAGTGGGAGGTATGTCGGTTTGTGATGGTTACAGTAAAGTGGAATGTATGTCGGGCTGTGATGGTTACTGTACAGTGAGAGGTATGTCGGGGTGTGATGGTTACTGTACAGTGGGAGGAATATCGGGGTGTGATGGTTACTGTACAGTGGGAGGGAAGTCGGGGTGTGATGGTTACTGTACAGTGGAATGTATGTCGGGCCCTGATGGTTACTCTACATGGAGAGGTATGTCGGGGTGTGATGGTTACTGCACATTGGGAGGTATGTCGTGGTGTGATGGTTACTGTCAGTGGGAGATAGGTCGGGGTGTGATGGTTACTGTACAGTGGGAGGGATCTCGGGCCGTGATGGTTACTTTACAGTGGGAGGTATGTCGTGGTGTGATGGTTACTGTCAGTGGGAGATAGGTCGGGGTGTGATGGTTACTGTACTGTGGGAGGTATGTCGGAACGTGATGGTTACTGTACAGTGGGAGGTATGTCGGTCCGTGATGTTTACTGTACAGTGGGAGGTATTTGGGGCTGTGATGTTTACTGTATAGTGGGAGATATGTCGGGCTGTGATGGTTACTGTACAGTGGTAGGTATGTCGGGGTGTGATGGTTACTGTACAGTGGGAGGTAGGTCGGGGTGTGATGGTTACTGTACTGTGGGAGGTATGTCGGAACGTGATGGTTACGGTACAGTGGGAGGTATGTCGGTCCGTGACGTTTACTGTACAGTGGGAGGTATTTGGGGCTGTGATGGTTACTGTACAGTGGGAGGTATGTCGGGGTGTGATGGTGACTGTACATTGGGAGGAATGTTGCGGTGTGATGGTTACTGTACAGTGGGAGGTATGTCGGGGTGTGATGGTACTGTACAGTGGTAGGTATGTCGGGGTGTGATGGTTACTGTACAATGGGAGGTATGTCGGGGTGTGATGGTTACTGTACAGTGGGAGGTATGTCGGGCTGTGATGGTTACTGTACAGTAGGGGGTATGTCGGGGTGTGATAGGTACTGTACAGTGCGAGGTATGTCCGGGTGTGATGGTTACTGTACAGTGGGAGGTATGTCGGGGTGTGATGCTTACTGTACAGTGGGAGGTTTGTCTGGCCGTGATGGTTTCTGTACAATGGGAGGTATGTCGGGCTGTGATGGTTAATGTATAGTGGGAGGGATCTCGGGCCGTGATGGTTACTGGACAGTGGGAGGTATGTCGGTGTGTGATGGTTACTGTACAGTGGGAGGTATGTCGAGGTGTGACGGTTCCTGTACAGAGGGAGGTATGTCGGGGTGTGATAGTTACTGTACAGTGGGAGGTATGTCGGAACGTGATGGTTACTGTACAGTGGGAGGTATGTCGGGGTGTGATGGTTACTGTACAGTGGGAGGGATCTCGGGACGTGATGGTTACTGTACAGTGGGTGGTATGTCGGGTTGTGATGGTTACTGTACAGTGGGAGGTATGTCGGGCTGTGATGGTTACTGTACAGTTGGAGTTATGTCGGGGTGTGATGGTTACTGTACAGTGTGAGGTGTGTCGGGGTGTGATGGTTACTGTACAGTGGGAGGTATGTCAGGGTGTGATGGTAACTTAACAGTGGGAGGCATGTCCAGTTGTGCTGGTTACTGTACAGTGGGAGGTATGCCGGGGTGTGATGGTTACTGTACAGTGGGAGGTATGTCGGGGTGTGATGGTTACTGTACAGTGGGAGGTATGTCGGGGTGTGATGGTTACAGTAAAGTGGAATGTATGTCGGGCTGTGATTGTTACTGTACAGTGAGAGGTATGTCGGGGTGTGATGGTTACTGTACAGTGGGAGGAATATCGGGGTGTGATGGTTACTGTACAGTGGGAGGGAAGTCGGGGTGTGATGGTTACTGTACAGTGGAATGTATGTCGGGCCCTGATGGTTACTCTACATGGAGAGGTATGTCGGGGTGTGATGGTTACTGCACATTGGGAGGTATGTCGGGGTGTGATGGTTACTGTACAGTGGGAGGTATGTCGTGATGTGATGGTTACTTTACAATGGGAGGAATGTCAGGCCGTGAAGGTTACTGTACAGTGGGAGGGATGTCGAGGTGTGATGGTTACTGTACAGTGGGAGGTATGTCGGGCTGTGATGGTTAATGTAGAGTGGGAGGCATGTCGGGGTGTGATGGTTACTGTTCAGTGGGAGGTATGTCGGGGTGTGATGGTTACTGTACAGTGGGAGGTATGTCTGGCCGTGATGGTTTCTGTACAATGGGAGGTATGTCGGGCTGTGATGGTTACTGTACAGTGGGAGGGATCTCGGGCCGTGATGGTTACTGGACAGTGGGATGTATGTCGGTGTGTGTTGGTTACTGTACAGTGGGAGGTATGTCAAGGTGTGACGGTTCCGGTACAGAGGGAGGTATTTCGGGGTGTTATGTTACTGTACAGTGGGAGGTATTTCGGACAGTGATGGTTACTGTACAGTGGGAGGGATCTCGGGCCGTGATGGTTACTTTACAGTGGGAGGTATGTCGTGGTGTGATGGTTACTGTCAGTGGGAGATAGGTCGGGGTGTGATGGTTACTGTACTGTGGGAGGTATGTCGGAACGTGATGGTTACTGTACAGTGGGAGGTATGTCGGTCCGTGATGTTTACTGTATAGTGGGAGGTATTTAGGGCTGTGATGTTTACTGTATAGTGGGAGATATGTCGGGCTGTGATGGTTACTGTACAGTGGTAGGTATGTCGGGGTGTGATGGTTACTGTACAGTGGGAGGTAGGTCGGGGTGTGATGGTTACTGTACTGTGGGAGGTATGTCGGAACGTGATGGTTACGGTACAGTGGGAGGTATGTCGGTCCGTGACGTTTACTGTACAGTGGGAGGTATTTGTGGCGGTGATGGTTACTGTACAGTGGGAGGTATGTCGGGGTGTGATGGTGACAGTACATTGGGAGGTATGTTGCGGTGTGATGGTTACTGTACAGTGGGAGGTATGTCGGGGTGTGATGGTACTGTACAGTGGTAGATATGTCGGGGTGTGATGGTTACTGTACAATGGGAGGTATGTCGGGGTGTGATGGTTACTGTACAGTGGGAGGTATGTCGGGCTGTGATGGTTACTGTACAGTAGGGGGTATGTCGGGATGTGATAGGTACTGTACAGTGCGAGGTATGTCCGGGTGTGATGGTTACTGTACAGTGGGACGTATGTCGGGGTGTGATGGTTACTGTACAGTGGGAGGTATGTCGGGGTGTGATGGTTATTGTACAGTGGGAATTATGTCGGAGTGTGATGGTTACTGTACATTGTGAGGAATGTTGGGGTGTGATGGTTACTGTACAGTGGGAGGTATGTCGGGCCGTGATGGTTACTGTACAGTGGGAGGTGTGTCCGGGTGTGATGGTTACAGTACAGTGGTAGGTATGTCTGGCCGTGATGGTTTCTGTACAGTGGGAGGTATGTCGGGCTGTGATGGTTACTGTACAGTGGGAGGCATGTCGGGGTGTGATGGTTACTGTACAGTGGGAGGTATGTCTGGCCGTGATGGTTTCTGTACAATGGGAGGTATGTCGGGCTGTGATGGTTACTGTACAGTGGGAGGGATCTCGGGCCGTGATGGTTACTGGACAGTGGGAGGTATGTCGGTGTGTGATGGTTACTGTACAATGGGAGGTATGTCGAGGTGTGACGGTTCCTGTACAGAGGGAGGTATGTCGGGGTGTGATAGTTACTGTACAGTGGGAGTTATGTCGGAACGTGATGGTTACTGTACAGTGGGAGGTATGTCGGGGTGTGATGGTTACTGTACAGTGGGAGGGATCTCGTGACGTGATGGTTACTGTCCAGTGGGTGGTATGTCGGGTTGTGATGGTTACTGTACAGTGGGAGGTATGTCGGGCTGTGATGGTTACTGTACAGTTGGAGTTATGTCGGGGTGTGATGGTTACTGTACAGTGTGAGGTGTGTCGGGGTGTGATGGTTACTGTACAGTGGGAGGTATGTCAGGGTGTGATGGTAACTTAACAGTGGGAGGCATGTCCAGTTGTGCTGGTTACTGTACAGTGGGAGGTATGTCGGGGTGTGATGGTTACTGTACAGTGGGAGGTATGTCGGGGTGTGATGGTTACTGTACAGTGGGAGGTATGTCGGGGTGTGATGGTTACAGTACAGTGGAATGTATGTCGGGCCGTGATGGTTACTGTACAGTGAGAGGTATGTCGGGGTGTGATGGTTACTGTACAGTGGGAGGAATATCGGGGTGTGATGGTTACTGTACAGTGGGAGGGAAGTCGGGGTGTGATGGTTACTGTACAGTGGAATGTATGTCGGGCCCTGATGGTTACTCTACATGGAGAGGTATGTCGGGGTGTGATGGTTACTGCACATTGGGAGGTATGTCGGGGTGTGATGGTTACTATACAGTGGGAGGTATGTCGTGATGTGATGGTTACTTTACAATGGGAGGAATGTCAGGCCGTGAAGGTTACTGTACAGTGGGAGGGATGTCGAGGTGTGATGGTTACTGTACAGTGGGAGGTATGTCGGGGTGTGATGGTTACTGTGCAGTGGGAGGTATGTCGGGCCGTGATGGTTACTGTATAGTGGGAGGTATGTCCGTTTGTGATTGTTACTGTACAGTGGGAGGTATGTCGGTCCATGATGGTTACTGTACAGTGGGAGGTATGTCGGGCTGTGATGGTTACTGTACAGGCGGAGTGATGTCGGGGTGTGATGGTTACTGTACATTGGGAGGTATGTCGGGGTGTGATGGTTACTGTACAGTGGGAGTGATGTCGGGGTGTGTTGGTTACTGTACAGTGGGAGGTATTTGGGGCTGTGATGGTTACTATACTGTGGGAAGTATGTCGGAACGTGATGGTTACTGTACAGTGGGAGGTATGTCGGGCAGTGATGCTTACTGTGCAGCGGGAGTAATGTCGGGCCTTGATGGTTACTGTACAGTGGGAGGTATGTCGGAGTGTGATGTTTACTCTACAATGGGAGGTATGTCGGGGTGCGATGGTTACTGTACAGTGGGAGGTATGTTGGGCTGTGACGGTTACTGTACAGTGTGAGGTATGTTGGGCTGTGACGGTTACTGTACAGCGTGAGATATGTCGATCCGCGATGGTTACTGTACAGCGGGAGGGATGTCGGGGTGTGTTGGTTGCTGTACAGTGGGAGGTATTTCGGACCGTGATGGTTACTGTACAGTGTGAGGTATGTTGGGCTGTGACGGTTACTGTACAGCGTGAGATATGTCGATCCGCGATGGTTACTGTACAGCGGGAGGTATGTCGGGGTGTGATGGTTACTGTAAAGAGGGAGGTATTTCGGGGTGTGATGGTTACTGTACAGTGGGAGGTATGTAGGGGTTGTGATGGTTACTGTACAGTGGGAGGTATGTCGGGGTGTGATAGATACTGTACTGTGGGAGGTATGTCAGGCCGTGATGGTTACTGTACAGTGGGAGGTATGTCGGAAGGTGAAGGTTACTGTACAGTGGGATGTATGTCGGAACGTGATGGTTACGGTACAGTGGGAGGTATGTCGGGCTGTGATGTTTACTGTACAGTGGGAGGTATTTGGGGCTGTGATGATTACTGTACAGTGGGAGGTATGTCGGGGTGTGATGGTTACTGTACATTGGGAGGTATGTTGGGGTGTGATGGTTACTGTACAGTGGGAGGTATGTCGGGGTGTGATGGTACTGTACAGTGGTAGGTATGTCGGGGTGTGATGGTTACTGTACAGTGGGAGGTATGTCGTGGTGTGATGGTTACTGTACAGTGGGAGGTATGTCGGGCTGTGATGGTTACTGTACAGTGGGGGGTATGTCGGGGTGTGATAGGTACTGTACAGTGGGAGGTATGTCCGGGTGTGATGGTTACTGTACAGTGGGACGTATGTCGGGGTGTGATGGTTACTGTACAGTGGGAGGTATGTCGGGGTGTGATGGTTATTGTACAGTGGGAATTATGTCGGTGTGTGATGGTTACTGTACATTGTGAGGTATGTTGGGGTGTGATGGTTACTGTACAGTGGGAGGTATGTCGGGCCGTGATGGTTACTGTACAGTGGGAGGTGTGTCCGGGTGTGATGGTTACAGTACAGTGGTAGGTATGTCTGGCCGTGACGGTTTCTGTACAGTGGGAGGTATGTCGGGATGTGATGGTTACTGTACAGTGGGAGGCATGTCCAGTTGTGCTGGTTACTGTACAGTGGGAGGTATGTCGGGGTGTGATGGTTACTGTACAGTGGGAGGTATGTCGGGGTGTGATGGTTACAGTACAGTGGAATGTATGTCGGGCCGTGATGGTTACTGTACAGTGAGAGGTATGTCGGGGTGTGATGGTTACTGTACAGTGGGAGGAATATCGGGGTGTGATGGTTACTGTACAGTGGGAGGTATGTCGGGCTGTGATGGTTACTGTACATTGGGGGGTATGTCGGGGTGTGATAGGTACTGTACAGTGGGAGGTATGTCCGGGTGTGATGGTTACTGTACAGTGGGACGTATGTCGGGGTGTGATGGTTACTGTACAGTTGGAGGTATGTCGGGGTGTGATGGTTATTGTACAGTGGGAATTATGTCGGTGTGTGATGGTTACTGTACATTGTGAGGTATGTTGGGGTGTGATGGTTACTGTACAGTGGGAGGTATGTCGGGCCGTGATGGTTACTGTACAGTGGGAGGTGTGTCCGGGTGTGATGGTTACAGTACAGTGGTAGGTATGTCTGGCCGTGATGGTTTCTGTACAGTGGGAGGTATGTCGGGATGTGATGGTTACTGTACAGTGGGAGGCATGTCGGGGTGTGATGGTTACTGTACAGTGGGAGGTATGTCGGGGTGTGATGGTTACTGTACAGTGGGAGGTATGTCTGGCCGTGATGGTTTCTGTACAATGGGAGGTATGTCGGGCTGCGATGGTTACTGTACAGTGGGAGGGATCTCGGGCCGTGATGGTAACTGGACAGTGGGAGGTATGTCGTTGTGTGATGGTTACTGTACAGTGGGAGGTATGTCGAGGTGTGACGGTTCCTGTACAGAGGGAGGTAGGTCGGGGTGTGATAGTTACTGTACAGTGGGAGGTATGTCGGAACGTGATGGTTACTGTACAGTGGGAGGTATGTCGGGGTGTGATAGTTACTGTACAGTGGGAGGGATCTCGGGACGTGATGGTTACTGTACAGTGGGTGGTATATCGGGTTGTGATGGTTACTGTACAGTGGGAGGTATGTCGGGCTGTGATGGTTACTGTACAGTTGGAGTTATGTCGGGGTGTGATGGTTACTGTACAGTGTGAGGTGTGTCGGGGTGTGATGGTTACTGTACAGTGGGAGGTATGTCTGGGTGTGATGGTAACTTAACAGTGGGAGGCATGTCCAGTTGTGCTGGTTACTGTACAGTGGGAGGTATGTCGGGGTGTGATGGTTACTGTACAGTGGGAGGTGTGTCCGGGTGTGATGGTTACAGTACAGTGGTAGGTATGTCTGGCCGTGATGGTTTCTGTACAGTGGGAGGTATGTCGGGATGTGATGGTTACTGTACAGTGGGAGGCATGTCGGGGTGTGATGGTTACTGTACAGTGGGAGGTATGTCGGGGTGTGATGGTTACTGTACAGTGGGAGGTATGTCTGGCCGTGATGGTTTCTGTACAATGGGAGGTATGTCGGGCTGTGATGGTTACTATACAGTGGGAGGGATCTCGGGCCGTGATGGTAACTGGACAGTGGGAGGTATGTCGTTGTGTGATGGTTACTGTACAGTGGGAGGTAAGTCGAGGTGTGACGGTTCCTGTACAGAGGGAGGTATGTCGGGGTGTGATAGTTACTGTACAGTGGGAGGTATGTCGGAACGTGATGGTAACTGTACAGTGGGAGGTATGTCGGGGTGTGATAGTTACTGTACAGTGGGAGGGATCTCGGGACGTGATGGTTACTGTACAGTGGCTGGTATGTCGGGTTGTGATGGTTACTGTACAGTGGGAGGTATGTCGGGCTGTGATGGTTACTGTACAGTTGGAGTTATGTCGGGGTGTGATGGTTACTGTACAGTGTGAGGTGTGTCGGGGTGTGATGGTTACTGTACAGTGGGAGGTATGTCTGGGTGTGATGGTAACTTAACAGTGGGAGGCATGTCCAGTTGTGCTGGTTACTGTACAGTGGGAGGTATGTCGGGGTGTGATGGTTACTGTACAGTGGGAGGTATGTCGGGGTGTGATGGTTAAAGTACAGTGGAATGTATGTCGGGCCGTGATGGTTACTGTACAGTGAGATGTATGTCGGGGTGTGATGGTTACTGCACAGTGGGAGGAATATCGGGGTGTGATGGTTACTGTACAGTGGGGGGTATGTCGGGGTGTGATAGGTACTGTACAGTGGGAGGTATGTCCGGGTGTGATGGTTACTGTACAGTGGGACGTATGTCGGGGCGTGATGGTTACTGTACAGTTGGAGGTATGTCGGGGTGTGATGGTTATTGTACAGTGGGAATTATGTCGGTGTGTGATGGTTACTGTACATTGTGAGGTATGTTGGGGTGTGATGGTTACTGTACACTGGGAGGTATGTCGGGCCGTGATGGTTACTGTACAGTGGGAGGTGTGTCCGGGTGTGATGGTTACAGTACAGTGGTAGGTATGTCTGGCCGTGATGGTTTCTGTACAGTGGGAGGTATGTCGGGATGTGATGGTTACTGTACAGTGGGAGGCATGTCGGGGTGTGATGGTTACTGTACAGTGGGAGGTATGTCGGGGTGTGATGGTTACTGTACAGTGGGAGGTATGTCTGGCCGTGATGGTTTCTGTACAATGGGAGGTATGTCGGGCTGTGATGGTTACTGTACAGTAGGAGGGATCTCGGGCCGTGATGGTAACTGGACAGTGGGAGGTATGTCGTTGTGTGATAATTACTGTACAGTGGGAGGTATGTCGAGGTGTGACGGTTCCTGTACAGAGGGAGGTATGTCGGGGTGTGATAGTTACTGTACAGTGGGAGGTATGTCGGAACGTGATGGTTACTGTACAGTGGGAGGTATGTCGGGGTGTGATAGTTACTGTACAGTGGGAGGGATCTCGGGACGTGATGGTTACTGTACAGTGGGTGGTATGTCGGGTTGTGATGGTTACTGTACAGTGGGAGGTATGTCGGGCTGTGATGGTTACTGTACAGTTGGAGTTATGTCGGGGTGTGATGGTTACTGTACAGTGTGAGGTGTGTCGGGGTGTGATGGTTACTGTACAGTGGGAGGTATGTCTGGGTGTGATGGTAACTTAACAGTGGGAGGCATGTCCAGTTGTGCTGGTTACTGTACAGTGGGAGGTATGTCGTGGTATGATGGTTACTGTACAGTGGGAGGTATGTCGGGGTGTGATGGTTACAGTACAGTGGAATTTATGTCGGGCCGTGATGGTTACTGTACAGTGAGAGGTATGTCGGGGTGTGATGGTTACTGTAGAGTGGGAGGAATATCGGGGTGTGATGGTTACTGTACAGTGGCAGGGATGTCGGGCTGTGATGGTTACTGTACAGTGGAATGTATGTCGGGCCCTGATGGTTACTCTACATGGAGAGGTATGTCGGGGTGTGATGGTTACTGCACATTGGGAGGGATGTCGGGGTGTGATGGTTACTATACAGTGGGAGATATGTCGTGATGTGATGGTTACTGTACAATGGGAGGAATGTCAGGCCGTGAAGGTTACTGTACAGTGGGAGGGATGTCGAGGTGTGATGGATACTGTACAGTGGGAGGTATGTCGGTGTGTGATGGTTACTGTACAGTGGGAGGTATGTCGGGGTGTGATGGTTACTGTGCAGTGGGAGGTATGTCGCGCCGTGATGGTTACTGTACAGTGGGAGGTATGTCGGGCTGTGATGGTTACTGTACAGGCGGAGTGATGTTGCGGTGTGATGGTTACTGTACAGTGGGAGGTATGTCGGGGTGTGATGGTTACTGTACAGTGGGAGTGATGTCGGGGTGTGTTGGTTACTGTACAGTGGGAGGTATTTGGGGCTGTGATGGTTACTGTACTATGGGATGTATGTCGGAACGTGATGGTTACTGTACAGTGGGAGGTATGTCGGGCAGTGATGCTTACTGTGCAGCGGGAGTTATGTCGGGCCTTGATGGTTGCTGTACAGTGGGAGGTATGTCGGGGTGCGATGGTTACTGTACAGTGGGAGGTATGTTGGGCTGTGACGGTTACTGTACAGTGTGAGGTATGTTGGGCTGTGACGGTTACTGTACAGTGGGAGGTATGTCGTGATGTGATGGTTACTGTACAGCGGGAGGGATGTCGGGGTGTGTTGGTTGCTGTACAGTGGGAGGTATTTCGGACCGTGATGGTTACTGTACAGTGGGAGGTATGTCGGGGTGTGATGGTTACTGTAAAAACGGAGGTATTTCGGGGTGTGATGGTTACTGTACAGTGGGAGGTATGTAGGGGTTGTGATGGTTACTGTACAGTGGGAGGTATGTCGGGGTGTGATAGATACTGTACAGTGGGAGGTATGTCAGGCCGTGATGGTTACTGTACAGTGGGAGGTATTTCGGAAGGTGAAGGTTACTGTACAGTGGGATGTATGTCGGACCGTGATGGTTACTGTACAGTGAGGGGTATGTCGGGCTGTGATGCTTACTGTACAGGGGGAGGTATGTCGCGGTGTGATGGTTACTGTACAGTGGGAGGTATGTCGGGGTGTGATTGTTACTGTACATTGGGAGGTATGTCGCGCCGTGACGGTTATGGTATAGAGGGAGGTATGTCGGGGTGTGATGGGCACTGTACAGTGGAAGGTATGTCGGGAGGTGACGGTTACTGTACAGTGGTAGGTATGTCGGGGTGTGATTCTTACTGTACAGTGGGAGGTATGTCGGGGTGTGATAGTTACTGTACAGTTGGAGGTATGTCGGCGTGTGATGGTTACTGAACAGTGGGAGGTATGTCAGAACGTGATGGTTACTGTACAGTGGGAGGTATGTCGGGTTGTGATGGTTACTGTACAGCCGGAGGAATGTGGGTCCGCGATGGTTACTGTACAGGGGAAGGGATGTCGGGGTGTGATGGTTACTGTACAGTGGGAGGTATGTCGGGGTGTGATGGTTACTGTGCAGTGGGAGGTATGTCGGGCTGTGATGGTTACTGTACAGTGGGAGTTATGTCGGGCCGTGATTGTTACTGTACAGTGGGAGGTATGTCGTGATGTGATGGTTACTGTACAATGGGAGGAATATCAGGCCGTGAAGGTTACTGTACAGTGGGAGGGATGTCGACGTGTGATGGTTACTGTACAGTGCCAGGTATGTTGGGGTGTGATGGTTACTGTACAGCGGGAGGTATGTTGGGGTGTGATGGTTACTGTACAGCGGGAGGTCTGTCGGGGTGTGATGGCTACTGTACAGTGGGAGGGATGTCGGGATGTGATAGTTCCTGTACAGTGGGAGGTATGTCGGGATGTGATGGTTACTGTATTATGGGAGGTATGTCGTTCCGCGATGGTTACTGTACAGGGGGAGGGATGTCGGTGTTTGATGGATACTGTACAGTGGGAGGTATGTCGGGGTGTGATGGTTACTGTACAGTGGGAGGTATGTCGGGGTGTGATGGTTACTGTACAGTGGGAGGTATGTCGGTGTGTGATGGTTACTGTACAGTGGGAGGTTTGTCGGGACGTGATGGTTACCGTACAGCCGGAGGAATGTGGGTCCACGATGGTTACTGTACAGGGGAAGGGATGTCGGGGTGTGATGGTTACTGTACAGTGGGAGGTATGTCGGGGTGTGATGGTTACTGTGCAGTGGGAGGTATGTCGGGCTGTGATGGTTACTGTACAGTGGGAGTTATGTCGGGCCGTGATTGTTACTGTACAGTGGGAGGTATGTCGTGATGTGATGGTTACTGTACAATGGGAGGAATATCAGGCCGTGAAGGTTACTGTACAGTGGGAGGGATGTCGACGTGTGATGGTTACTGTACAGTGCCAGGTATGTTGGCGAGTGATGGTTACTGTACAGCGGGAGGTATGTTGGGGTGTGATGTCTACTGTACAGTGGGAGGGATGTCGGGATGTGATAGTTACTGTACAGTGGGAGTATGTCGGGATGTGATGGTTACTGTATTATGGGAGGTATGTCGTTCCGCGATGGTTACTGTACAGGGGGAGGGATGTCGGTGTTTGATGGTTACTGTACAGTGGGAGGTATGTCGGGGTGTGATGGTTACTGTACAGTGGGAGGTATGTCGGGGTGTGATGGTTACTGTACAGTGGGAGGTATGTCGGTGTGTGATGGTTACTGTACAGTGGGAGGTATGTTGGGCTGTGATGGTTACTGTACAGGCGGAGTGATGTTGCGGTGTGATGGTTACTGTACAGTGGGAGGTATGTCGGGGTGTGATGGTTACTGTACAGTAGGAGTGATGTCGGGGTGTGTTGGTTACTGTACAGTGGGAGGTATTTGGGGCTGTGATGGTTACTGTACTATGGGATGTATGTCGGAACGTGATGGTTACTGTACAGTGGGAGGTATGTCGGGCAGTGATGCTTACTGTGCAGCGGGAGTTATGTCGGGCCTTGATGGTAACTGTACAGTGGGAGGTATGTCGGAGTGTGATGGTTACTCTACAGTGGGAGGTATGTCGGGGTGCGATGGTTACTGTACAGTGGGAGGTATGTTGGGCTGTGACGGTTACTGTACAGTGTGAGGTATGTTGGGCTGTGACGGTTACTGTACAGCGGGAGATATGTCGATCCGCGATGGTTACTGTACAGCGGGAGGGATGTCGGGGTGTGTTGGTTGCTGTACAGTGGGAGGTATTTCGGACCGTGATGGTTACTGTACAGTGGGAGGTTTGTCGGGGTGTGATGGTTACTGTAAAGAGGGAGGTATTTCGGGGTGTGATGGTTACTGTACAGTGGGAGGTATGTCGGAACGTGATGGTTACTATACAGTTGGAGGTATGTCAGGCCGTGATGGTTACTGTACAGTGGGAGGTATGTCGGAAGGTGATGGTTACTGTACAGTGGGAGGCATGTCGGGGTGTGATGGTTACTGTACAGTGGGAGGTATGTCGGGGTGTGATGGTTACTGTACAGTGGGAGGTATTTCTGGCCGTGATGGTTTCTGTACAATGGGAGGTATGTCGGGCTGTGATGGTTACTGTACAGTGGGAGGGATCTCGGGCCGTGATGGTAACTGGACAGTGGGAGGTATGTCGTTGTGTGATGGTTACTGTACAGTGGGAGGTATGTCGAGGTGTGACGGTTCCTGTACAGAGGGAGGTATGTCGGGGTGTGATAGTTACTGTACAGTGGGAGGTATGTCGGAACGTGATGGTTACTGTAGAGTGGGAGGTATGTCGGGGTGTGATGGTTACTGTACAGTGGGAGGGATCTCGGGACGTGATGGTTACTGTACAGTGGCTGGTATGTCGGGTTGTGATGGTTACTGTACAGTGGGAGGTATGTCGGGCTGTGATGGTTACTGTACAGTTGGAGTTATGTCGGGGTGTGATGGTTACTGTACAGTGTGAGGTGTGTCGGGGTGTGATGGTTACTGTACAGTGGGAGGTATGTCTGGGTGTGATGTTAACTTAACAGTGGGAGGCATGTCCAGTTGTGCTGGTTACTGTACAGTGGGAGGTATGTCGGGGTGTGATGGTTACTGTACAGTGGGAGGTATGTCGGGGTGTGATTGTTACAGTACAGTGGAATGTATGTCGGGCCGTGATGGTTACTGTACCGTGAGAGGTATGTCGGGGTGTGATGGTTTCTGTACAGTGGGAGGAATATCGGGGTGTGATGGTTACTGTACAGTGGGAGGGATGTCGGGCTGTGATGGTTACTGTACAGTGGAATGTATGTCGGGCCCTGATGGTTACTCTACATGGAGAGGTATGTCGGGGTGTGATGGTTACTGCACATTGGGAGGGATGTCGGGTTGTGATGGTTACTATACAGTGGGAGGTATGTCGTGATGTGATGGTTACTGTACAATGGGAGGAATGTCAGGCCGTGAAGATTACTGTACAGTGGGAGGGATGTCGAGGTGTGATGGTTACTGTACAGTGGGAGATATGTCGGGGTGTGATGGTTACTGTACAGTGGGAGGTATGTTGGGGTGTGATGGTTACTGTGCAGTGGTAGGTATGTCTGGCCGTGATGGTTACTGTACAGTGGGAGGTATGTCCGTTTGTGATTGTTACTGTACAGTGGGAGGTATGTCGGTCCATGATGGTTACTGTACAGTGGGAGGTATTTCGGGCTGTGATGGTTACTGTACAGGCGTAGTGATGTTGCGGTGTGATGCTTACTGTACAGTGGGAGGTATGTCGGGGTGTGATGGTTACTGTACAGTGGGAGTGATGTCGGGGTGTGTTGGTTACTGTACAGTGGGAGGTATTTGGGGCTGTGATGGTTACTCTACTATGGGATGTATGTCGGAACGTGATGGTTACTGTACAGTGGGATGTATGTCGGGCAGTGATGCTTACTGTGCAGCGGGAGTTATGTCGGGCCTTGATGGTTACTGTACAGTGGGAGGTATGTCGGAGTGTGATGGTTACTCTACAGTGGGAGGTATGTCGGGGTGCGATGGTTACTGTACAGTGGGAGGTATGTTGGGCTGTGACGGTTACTGTACAGTGTGAGGTATGTTGGGCTGTGACGGTTACTGTACAGCGGGAGATATGTCGATCCGCGATGGTTACTGTACAGCGGGAGGGATGTCGGGGTGTGTTGGTTGCTGTACAGTGGGAGGTATTTCGGACCGTGATGGTTACTGTACAGTGGGAGGTTTGTCGGGGTGTGATGGTTACTGTAAAGAGGGAGGTATTTCGGGGTGTGATGGTTACTGCACAGTGGGAGGTATGTCGGAACGTGATGGTTACTGTACAGTGGGAGGTATGTCAGGCCGTGATGGTTACTGTTCAGTGGGAGGTATGTCGGGCCTTGATGGTTACTGTACAGCGGGAGGGATGTCGGGGTGTGTTGGTTGCTGTACAGTGGGAGGTATTTGGGGCTGTGATGGTTACTCTACTATGGGATGTATGTCGGAACGTGATGGTTACTGTACAGTGGGATGTATGTCGGGCAGTGATGCTTACTGTGCAGCGGGAGTTATGTCGGGCCTTGATGGTTACTGTACAGCGGGAGGGATGTCGGGGTGTGTTGGTTGCTGTACAGTGGGAGGTATTTCGGACCGTGATGGTTACTGTACAGTGGGAGGTATGTCGAGGTGTGATGGTTACTGTAAAGAGGGAGGTATTTCGGGGTGTGATGGTTACTGTACAGTGGGAGGTATGTAGGAGTTGTGATGGTTACTGTACAGTGGGAGGTATGTCGGGGTGTGATAGATACTGTACAGTGGGAGGTATGTCAGGCCGTGATGGTTACTGTACAGTGGGAGGTATGTCGGAAGGTGATGGTTACTGTACAGTGGGATGTATATCGGACCGTGATGGTTACTGTACAGTGAGGGGTATGTCGGGCTGTGATGCTTACTGTACAGTGGGAGGTATGTCGCGGTGTGATGGTTACTGTACATTGGGAGGTATGTCGGGGTGTGATGGTTACTGTACATTGGGAGGTATGTCGGGAGGTGACGGTTACTGTACAGTGATAGGTATGTCGGGGTGTGATTCTTACTGTACAGTGGGAGGTATGTCGGGGTGTGATAGTTACTGTACAGTTGGAGGTATGTCGGCGTGTGATGGTTACTGAACAGTGGGAGGTATGTCAGAACGTGATGGTTACTGTACAGTGGGAGGTATTTCGGGGTGTGATAGTTACTGTACAGTGGGAGGTATGTCGGGGTGTGATGGTTACTGTACAGTGGTAGGTATGTCGGGGTGTGATGGTTACTGTACAGTGGGAGGTATGTCGGGCCGTGATTGTTATTGTATAGTGGAAGGTATGTCAGACAGTCATGGTTACTGTACAGTGGGAGGTATGTCGTGGTGTGATGGGTACTGTACATTGGCTGGTATGTCGGTGTGTGATGGTTACTGTACAGTGGGAGGTATGTCGGGGTGTGATGGTTACTGTACAGTGGGAGGTATGTCGGGGTGTGATGGTTACTGTACATTGTGTGGTATGTTGGGGTGTGATTCTTACTGCACAGTGGGAGGTATGTTGGGCCGTGAAGTTTACTGTACAGTGGTATGTATGTCGGACCGTGATGGTTACTGTACTGTGGGAGGGATGTCGGGCCGTGATGGTTACTGGGCAGTGGGAGGTATGTCGGTGTGTGATGGTAACTGTACAGTGTGAGGTATGTCGGGGTGTGACGGTTCCTGTACAGAGGGAGGTATGTCGGGGTGTGATAGTTACTGTACAGTGGGAGGTATGTCGGAACGTGATGGTTACTGTACAGTGGGAGGTATGTCGGGGTGTGAGGGTTACCGTACAGCGGGAGGTATGTCGGGGTGTGATGGTTACTGTACAGTGGGTGGTATGTCGGGCTGTGATGGTTACTGTACAGTGGGAGGTATGTCGGGCTGTGATGGTTACTGTACAGTTGGAGTTATGTCGGGGTGTGATGGTTACTGTACAGTGTGAGGTGTGTCGGGGTGTGATGGTTACTGTACAGTGGGAGGTATGTCTGGGTGTGATGGTAACTTAACAGTGGGAGGAATGTCCGGTTGTGCTGGTTATTGTACAGTGGGAGGTATGTCGGGGTGTGATGGTTACTGTACAGTGGGAGGTAATGTCGGGGTGTGATGGTTACTGTACAGTGGAATGTATGTCGGGCCGTGATGGTTACTGTACAGTGAGAGGTATGTCGGGGTGTGATGGTTACTGTACAGTGGGAGGTATGTCGGGGTGTGATGGTTACTGTACAGTGGGAGGTATGTCGTGATGTGATGGTTACTGTACAATGGGAGGAATGTCAGGCCGTGAAGGTTACTGTACAGTGGGAGGTATGTCGGGGTGTGATGGTTACTGTACAGTGGGAGGTATGCCGGGCTGTGATGGTTACTGTACAGAGGGAGTTATGTCGGTGTGTGATGGTTACTGTACATTGGGTTGGTATGTTGGGGTGTGATTCTTACTGCACAGTGGGAGGTATGTCGGGCCGTGAAGGTTACTGTACAGTGCTAGGTATGTCGGACCGTGATGGTTACTGTACTGTGGGAGGGATGTCGGGCCGTGATGGTTACTTGGGCAGTGGGAGGTATGTCGGTGTGTGATGGTGACTGTACAGTGTGAGGTATGTCGGGGAGTGACGGTTCCTGTACAGAGGGAGGTATGTCGGGGTGTGTCAGTTACTGTACAGTGGGAGGTATGCCGGAACGTGATGGTTACTGTACAGTGGGAGGTATGTCGGGGTGTGAGGGTTACTGTACAGCGGGAGGTATGTCGGGGTGTGATGGTTACTGTACAGAGGGTGGTATGTCGGGCTGTGATGGTTACTGTACAGTGGGAGGTATGTCGGGCTGTGATGGTTACTGTACAGTTGGAGTTATGTCGGGGTGTGATGGTTACTGTACAGTGTGAGTGTGTCGGGGTGTGATGGTTACTGTACAGTGGGAGGTATGTCGGGACGTGATGGTTACTGTACAGTGAGAGTTATGTCGGGGTGCGATGGTTACTGTACAGCCGGAGGAATGTGGGTCCACGATGGTTACTGTACAGGGGAAGGGATGTCGGGGTGTGATGGTTACTGTACAGCGGGAGGTCTATCGGGGTGTGATGGCTACTGTACAGTGGGAGGGATGTCGGGATGTGATAGTTACTGTACAGTGGGAGGTATGTCGGGATGTGATGGTTACTGTATTATGGGAGGTATGTCGTTCCGCGATGGTTACTGTACAGGGGGAGGGATGTCGGTGTTTGATGGTTACTGTACAGTGGGAGGTATGTCGGGACGTGATGGTTACTGTACAGTTGGAGTTATGTCGGTGTGTGATGGTTACTGTACAGTGTGAGGTGTGTCGGGGTGTGATGGTTACTGTACAGTGGGAGGTATGTCTGGGTGTGATGGTAACTTAACAGTGGGAGGCATGTCCGGTTGTGCTGGTTACTGTACAGTGGGAGGTATGTCGGGGTGTGATGGTTACTGTACAGTGGGAGGTAATGTCGGGGTGTGATGGTTACTGTACAGTGGGAGGTATGTCGTTCCGCGATGGTTACTGTACAGGGGGAGGGATGTCGGTGTTTGATGGATACTGTACAGTGGGAGGTATGTCGGGGTGTGATGGTTACTGTACAGTGGGAGGTATGTCGGGCCGTGATTGTTACTGTACAGTGGGAGGTATGTCGGTGTGTGATGGTTACTGTAGAGTGGGAGGTATGTCGGGACGTGATGGTTACTGTACAGTGAGAGTGATGTCGGGGTGCGATGGTTACTGTACAGCCGGAGGAATGTGGGTCCGCGATGGTTACTGTACAGGGGAAGGGATGTCGGGGTGTGATGGTTACTGTACAGCGGGAGGTCTATCGGGGTGTGATGGCTACTGTACAGTGGGAGGGATGTCGGGATGTGATAGTTACTGTACAGTGGGAGGTATGTCGGGATGTGATGGTTACTGTATTATGGGAGGTATGTCGTTCCGCGATGGTTACTGTACAGGGGGAGGGATGTCGGTGTTTGATGGTTACTGTACAGTGGGAGGTATGTCGGGGTGTGATGGTTACTGTACAGTGGGAGGTATGTCGGGGTGTGATGGTTACTTTACAGTGGGAGGTATGTCGGTGTGTGATGGTTACTGTACAGTGGGAGGTATGTCGGGCTGTGATGGTTACTGTACAGGCGGAGTGATGTTGCGGTGTGATGGTTACTGTTCAGTGGGAGGTATGTCGGGGTGTGATGGTTACTGTACAGTGGGAGTGATGTCGGGGTGTGTTGGTTACTGTTCAGTGGGAGGTATGTCGGGGTGTGATGGTTACTGTACAGTGGGAGTGATGTCGGGGTGTGTTGGTTACTGTACAGTGGGAGGTATTTGGGGCTGTGATGGTTACTATACTATGGGATGTATGTCGGAACGTGATGGTTACTGTACAGTGGGAGGTATGTCGGGCAGTGATGCTTACTGTGCAGCGGGAGTTATGTCGGGCCTTGATGGTTACTGTACAGTGGGAGGTATGTCGGAGTGTGATGGTTACTCTACAGTGGGAGGTATGTCGGGGTGCGATGGTTACTGTACAGTGGGAGGTATGTTGGGCTGTGACGGTTACTGTACAGTGTGAGGTATGTTGGGCTGTGACGGTTACTGTACAGCGGGAGATATGTCGATCCGCGATGGTTACTGTACAGCGGGAGGGATGTCGGGGTGTGTTGGTTGCTGTACAGTGGGAGGTATTTCGGACCGTGATGGTTACTGTACAGTGGGAGGTATGTCGGGGTGTGATGGTTACTGTAAAGAGGGAGGTATTTCGGGGTGTGATGGTTACTGTACAGTGGGAGGTATGTAGGAGTTGTGATGGTTACTGTACAGTGGGAGGTATGTCGGGGTGTGATAGATACTGTACAGTGGGAGGTATGTCAGGCCGTGATGGTTACTGTACAGTGGGAGGTATGTCGGAAGGTGAAGGTTACTGTACAGTGGGATGTATATCGGACCGTGATGGTTACTGTACAGTGAGGGGTATGTCGGGCTGTGATGCTTACTGTACAGTGGGAGGTATGTCGCGGTGTGATGGTTACTGTACAGTGGGAGTTATGTCGGGGTGTGATGGCTACTGTACAGTGGGAGGTATGTCGGGACGTGATGGATACTGTACAGTGGTAGGGATGTCGGGGTGTGATGGTTACTGTACAGCGGGAGGTATGTCGGGTTGTGATGGTTACTGAACAGCCGGAGGAATGTGGGTCCGCGATGGTTACTGTACAGGGGAAGGGATGTCGGGGTGTGATGGTTACTGTACAGTGGGAGGTATGTCGGGGTGTGATGGTTACTGTGCAGTGGGAGGTATGTCGGGCTGTGATGGTTACTGTACCGTGGGAGTTATGTCGGGCCGTGATTGTTACTGTACAGTGGGAGGTATGTCGTGATGTGATGGTTACTGTACAATGGGAGGAATATCAGGCCGTGAAGGTTACCGTACAGTGGGAGGGATGTCGACGTGTGATGGTTACTGTACAGTGCCAGGTATGTTGGGGTGTGATGGTTACTGTACAGCGGGAGGTATGTTGGGGTGTGATGGTTACTGTACAGCGGGAGGTCTATCGGGGTGTGATGGCTACTGTACAGTGGGAGGGATGTCGAGATGTGATAGTTACTGTACAGTGGGAGGTATGTCGGGATGTGATGGTTACTGTATTATGGGAGGTATGTCGTTCCGCGATGGTTACTGTACAGGGGGAGGGATGTCGGTGTTTGATGGATACTGTACAGTGGGAGGTATGTCGGGGTGTGATGGTTACTGTACAGTGGGAGGTATGTCGGGGTGTGATGGTTACTGTACAGTGGGAGGTATGTCGGTGTGTGATGGTTACTGTACAGTGGGAGGTATGTCGGGCTGTGATGGTTACTGTACAGGCGGAGTGATGTTGCGGTGTGATGGTTACTGTACAGTGGGAGGTATGTCGGGGTGTGATGGTTACTGTACAGTAGGAGTGATGTCGGGGTGTGTTGGTTACTGTACAGTGGGAGGTATGTCGGGCTGTGATGGTTACTGTACAGGCGGAGTGATGTTGCGGTGTGATGGTTACTGTACAGTGGGAGGTATGTCGTTCCGCGATGGTTACTGTACAGGGGGAGGGATGTCGGTGTTTGATGGATACTGTACAGTGGGAGGTATGTCGGGGTGTGATGGTTACTGTACAGTGGGAGGTATGTCGGGGTGTGATGGTTACTGTACAGTGGGAGGTATGTCGGTGTGTGATGGTTACTGTACAGTGGGAGGTATGTCGGGCTGTGATGGTTACTGTACAGGCGGAGTGATGTTGCGGTGTGATGGTTACTGTACAGTGGGAGGTATGTCGGGGTGTGATGGTTACTGTACAGTAGGAGTGATGTCGGGGTGTGATGGCTACTGTACAGTGGGAGGGATGTCGAGATGTGATAGTTACTGTACAGTGGGAGGTATGTCGGGATGTGATGGTTACTGTATTATGGGAGGTATGTCGTTCCGCGATGGTTACTGTACAGGGGGAGGGATGTCGGTGTTTGATGGATACTGTACAGTGGGAGGTATGTCGGGGTGTGATGGTTACTGTACAGTGGGAGGTATGTCGGGGTGTGATGGTTACTGTACAGTGGGAGGTATGTCGGTGTGTGATGGTTACTGTACAGTGGGAGGTATGTCGGGACGTGATGGTTACTGTACAGCCGGAGGAATGTGGGTCCACGATGGTTACTGTACAGGGGAAGGGATGTCGGGGTGTGATGGTTACTGTGCAGTGGGAGGTATGTCGGGCTGTGATGGTTACTGTACAGCGGGAGGTATGTTGGGGTGTGATGGTTACTGTACAGCGGGAGGTCTATCGGGGTGTGATGGCTACTGTACAGTGGGAGGGATGTCGAGATGTGATAGTTACTGTACAGTGGGAGGTATGTCGGGATGTGATGGTTACTGTATTATGGGAGGTATGTCGTTCCGCGATGGTTACTGTACAGGGGGAGGGATGTCGGTGTTTGATGGATACTGTACAGTGGGAGGTATGTCGGGGTGTGATGGTTACTGTACAGTGGGAGGTATGTCGGGGTGTGATGGTTACTGTACAGTGGGAGGTATGTCGGTGTGTGATGGTTACTGTACAGTGGGAGGTATGTCGGGACGTGATGGTTACTGTACAGCCGGAGGAATGTGGGTCCACGATGGTTACTGTACAGGGGAAGGGATGTCGGGGTGTGATGGTTACTGTACAGTGGGAGGTATGTCGGGGTGTGATGGTTACTGTGCAGTGGGAGGTATGTCGGGCTGTGATGGTTACTGTACAGTGGGAGTTATGTCGGGCCGTTATTGTTACTGTACAGTGGGAGGTATCTCGTGATGTGATGGTTACTGTACAATGGGAGGAATATCAGGCCGTGAAGGTTACTGTACAGTGGGAGGGATGTCGACGTGTGATGGTTACTGTACAGTGCCAGGTATGTTGGCGTGTGATGGTTACTGTACAGCGGGAGGTATTTTGGGGTGTGATGGTTACTGTACAGCGGGAGGACTATCGGGGTGTGATGGCTACTGTACAGTGGGAGGGATGTCGGGATGTGATAGTTACTGTACAGTGGGAGGTATGTCGGGATGTGATGGTTACTGTATTATGGGAGGTATGTCGTTCCGCGATGGTTACTGTACAGGGGGAGGGATGTCGGTGTTTGATGGTTACTGTACAGTGGGAGGTATGTCGGGGTGTGATGGTTACTGTACAGTGGGAGGTATGTCGGGGTGTGATGGTTACTGTACAGTGGGAGGTATGTCGGTGTGTGATGGTTACTGTACAGTGGGAGGTATGTCGGGCTGTGATGGTTACTGTACAGGCGGAGTGATGTTGCGGTGTGATGGTTACTGTACAGTGGGAGGTATGTCGGGGTGTGATGGTTACTGTACAGTAGGAGTGATGTCGGGGTGTGTTGGTTACTGTACAGTGGGAGGTATTTGGGGCTGTGATGGTTACTGTACTATGGGATGTATGTCGGAACGTGATGGTTACTGTACAGTGGGAGGTATGTCGGGCAGTGATGCTTACTGTGCAGCGGGAGTTATGTCGGGCCTTGATGGTTACTGTACAGTGGGAGGTATGTCGGAGTGTGATGGTTACTCTACAGTGGGAGGTATGTCGGGGTGCGATGGTTACTGTACAGTGGGAGGTATGTTGGGCTGTGACGGTTACTGTACAGTGTGAGGTATGTTGGGCTGTGACGGTTACTGTACAGCGGGAGATATGTCGATCCGCGATGGTTACTGTACAGCGGGAGGGATGTCGGGGTGTGTTGGTTGCTGTACAGTGGGAGGTATTTCGGACCGTGATGGTTACTGTACAGTGGGAGGTTTGTCGGGGTGTGATGGTTACTGTAAAGAGGGAGGTATTTCGGGGTGTGATGGTTACTGCACAGTGGGAGGTATGTCGGAACGTGATGGTTACTGTACAGTGGGAGGTATGTCAGGCCGTGATGGTTACTGTTCAGTGGGAGGTATGTCGGAAGGTGATGGTTACTGTACAGTGGGAGGCATGTCGGGGTGTGATGGTTACTGTACAGTGGGAGGTATGTCGGGGTGTGATGGTTACTGTACAGTGGGAGGTATGTCTGGCCCTGATGGTTTCTGTACAATGGGAGGTATGTCGGGCTGTGATGGTTACTGTACAGTGGGAGGGATCTCGGGCCGTGATGGTAACTGGACAGTGGGAGGTATGTCGGTGTGTGATGGTTACTGTACAGTGGGAGGTATGTCGAGGTGTGACGGTTCCTGTACAGAGGGAGGTATGTCGGGGTGTGATAGTTACTGTACAGTGGGAGGTATGTCGGAACGTGATGGTTACTGTACAATGGGAGGAATATCAGGCCGTGAAGGTTACTGTACAGTGGGAGGGATGTCGACGTGTGATGGTTACTGTACAGTGCCAGGTATGTTGGGGTGTGATGGTTACTGTACAGCGGGAGGTCTATCGGGGTGTGATGGCTACTGTACAGTGGGAGGGATGTCGGGATGTGATAGTTACTGTACAGTGGGAGGTATGTCGGGATGTGATGGTTACTGTATTATGGGAGGTATGTCGTTCCTCGATGGTTACTGTACAGGGGGAGGGATGTCGGTGTTTGATGGTTACTGTACAGTGGGAGGTATGTCGGGGTGTGATGGTTACTGTACAATGGGAGGAATATCAGGCCGTGAAGGTTACTGTACAGTGGGAGGGATGTCGACGTGTGATGGTTACTGTACAGTGCCAGGTATGTTGGGGTGTGATGGTTACTGTACAGCGGGAGGTATGTTGGGGTGTGATGGTTACTGTACAGCGGGAGGTCTATCGGGGTGTGATGGCTACTGTACAGTGGGAGGGATGTCGGGATGTGATAGTTACTGTACAGTGGGAGGTATGTCGGGATGTGATGGTTACTGTATTATGGGAGGTATGTCGTTCCGCGATGGTTACTGTACAGGGGGAGGGATGTCGGTGTTTGATGGTTACTGTACAGTGGGAGGTATGTCGGGGTGTGATGGTTACTGTACAGTGGGAGGTATGTCGGGGTGTGATGGTTACTGTACAGTGGGAGGTATGTCGGTGTGTGATGGTTACTGTACAGTGGGAGGTATGTCGGGCTGTGATGGTTACTGTACAGGCGGAGTGATGTTGCGGTGTGATGGTTACTGTACAGTGGGAGGTATGTCGGGGTGTGATGGTTACTGTACAGTAGGAGTGATGTCGGGGTGTGTTGGTTACTGTACAGTGGGAGGTATTTGGGGCTGTGATGGTTACTGTACTATGGGATGTATGTCGGAACGTGATGGTTACTGTACAGTGGGAGGTATGTCGGGCAGTGATGCTTACTGTGCAGCGGGAGTTATGTCGGGCCTTGATGGTTACTGTACAGTGGGAGGTATGTCGGAGTGTGATGGTTACTCTACAGTGGGAGGTATGTCGGGGTGCGATGGTTACTGTACAGTGGGAGGTATGTTGGGCTGTGACGGTTACTGTACAGTGTGAGGTATGTTGGGCTGTGACGGTTACTGTACAGCGGGAGATATGTCGATCCGCGATGGTTACTGTACAGCGGGAGGGATGTCGGGGTGTGTTGGTTGCTGTACAGTGGGAGGTATTTCGGACCGTGATGGTTACTGTACAGTGGGAGGTTTGTCGGGGTGTGATGGTTACTGTAAAGAGGGAGGTATTTCGGGGTGTGATGGTTACTGTACAGTGGGAGGTATGTCGGAACGTGATGGTTACTGTACAGTGGGAGGTATGTCAGGCCGTGATGGTTACTGTACAGTGGGAGGTATGTCGGAAGGTGATGGTTACTGTACAGTGGGAGGCATGTCGGGGTGTGATGGTTACTGTACAGTGGGAGGTATGTCGGGGTGTGATGGTTACTGTACAGTGGGAGGTATGTCTGGCCCTGATGGTTTCTGTACAACGGGAGGTATGTCGGGCTGTGATGGTTACTGTACAGTGGGAGGGATCTCGGGCCGTGATGGTAACTGGACAGTGGGAGGTATGTCGGTGTGTGATGGTTACTGTTCAGTGGGAGGTATGTCGAGGTGTGACGGTTCCTGTACAGAGGGAGGTATGTCGGGGTGTGATAGTTACTGTACAGTGGGAGGTATGTCGGAACGTGATGGTTACTGTACAGTGGGAGGTATGTCGGGGTGTGATGGTTACTGTACAGTGGGAGGGATCTCGGGACGTGATGGTTACTGTACAGTGGGTGGTATGTCGGGTTGTGATGGTTACTGTACAGTGGGAGGTATGTCGGGCTGTGATGGTTACTGTACAGTTGGAGTTATGTCGGGGTGTGATGGTTACTGTACAGTGTGAAGTGTGTCGGGGTGTGATGGTTACTGTACAGTGGGAGGTATGTCTGGGTGTGATGGTAACTTAACAGTGGGAGGCATGTCCAGTTGTGCTGGTTACTGTACAGTGGGAGGTATGTCGGGGTGTGATGGTTACTGTACAGTGGGAGGTATGTCGGGGTGTGATGGTTACAGTACAGTGGAATGTATGTCGGGCCGTGATGGTTACTGTACAGTGAGAGGTATGTCGGGGTGTGATGGTTACTGTACAGTGGGAGGAATATCGGGGTGTGATGGTTACTGTACAGCGGGAGGGATGTCGGGCTGTGATGGTCACTGTACAGTGGAATGTATGTCGGGCCCTGATGGTTACTCTACATGGAGAGGTATGTCGGGTGTGATGGTTACTGCACATTGGGAGGGATGTCGGGTTGTGATGGTTACTATACAGTGGGAGGTATGTCGTGATGTGATGGTTACTGTACATGGGAGGAATGTCAGGCCGTGAAGATTACTGTACAGTGGGAGGGATGTCGAGGTGTGATGGTTACTGTACAGTGGGAGGTATGTCGGGGTGTGCTGGTTACTGTACAGTGGGAGGTATTTCGGGGTGTGATGGTTACTGTGCAGTGGGAGGTATGTCGCGCCGTGATGGTTACTGTACAGTGGGAGGTATGTCCGTTTGTGATTGTTACTGTACAGTGGGAGGTATGTCGGTCCATGATGGTTACTGTACAGTGGGAGGTATGTCGGGCTGTGATGGTTACTGTACAGGCGGAGTGATGTTGCGGTGTGATTGTTACTGTCCAGTGGGAGATATGTCGGGGTGTGATGGTTACTGTACAGTGGGAGTGATGTCGGGGTGTGTTGGTTACTGTACAGTGGGAGGTATTTGGGGCTGTGATGGTTACTGTACTATGGGATGTATGTCGGAACGTGATGGTTACTGTACAGTGGGAGGTATGTCGGGCAGTGATGCTTACTGTGCAGCGGGAGTTATGTCGGGCCTTGATGGTTACTGTACAGTGGGAGGTATGTCGGAGTGTGATGGTTACTCTACAGTGGGAGGTATGTCGGGGTGCGATGGTTACTGTACAGTGGGAGGTATGTTGGGGTTGTGATGGTTACTGTACAGTGGGAGGTATGTCGGGGTGGGATAGATACTGTACAGTGGGAGGTATGTCAGGCCGTGATGGTTACTGTACAGTGGGAGGTATGTCGGAATGTGAAGGTTACTGTACAGTGGGATGTATGTCGGACCGTGATGGTTACTGTACAGTGAGGGGTATGTCGGGCTGTGATGCTTACTGTACAGTGGGAGGTATGTCGCGGTGTGATGGTTACTGTACAGTGGGAGGTATGTCGGGGTGTGATGGTTACTGTACATTGGGAGGTATGTCGCTCCGTGACGGTTACGGTATAGAGGGAGGTATGTCGGGGTGTGATGGGCACTGTACAGTGGAAGGTATGTCGGGAGGTGACGGTTACTGTACAGTGGTAGGTATGTCGGGGTGTGATTCTTACTGTACAGTGGGAGGTATGTCGGGGTGTGATAGTAACTGTACAGTTGGAGGTATGTCGGCGTGTGATGGTTACTGAACAGTGGGAGGTATGTCAGAACGTGATGGTTACTGTACAGTGGGAGGTATTTCGGGGTGTGATAGTTACTGTAGAGTGGGAGGTATGTCGGGGTGTGATGGTTACTGTACAGTGGTAGGTATGTCGGGGTGTGATGGTTACTGTACAGTGGGAGGTATGTCGGGGAGCGACGGTTCCTGTACAGAGGGAGGTATGTCGGGGTGTGTTAGTTACTGTACAGTGGGAGGTATGTCGGAACGTGATGGTTTCTGTACAGTGGGAGGTATGTCGGGGTGTGAGGGTTACTGTACAGCGGGAGGTATGTCGGGGTGTGATGGTTACTGTACAGAGGGTGGTATGTCGGGCTGTGATGGTTACTGTACAGTGGGAGGTATGTCGGGCTGTGATGGATACAGTACAGTTGGAGTTATGTCGGGGTGTGATGGTTACTGTACAGTGTGAGGTGTGTCGGGGTGTGATGGTTACTGTACAGTGGGAGGTATGTCTGGGTGTGATGGTAACTTAACAGTGGGAGGCATGTCCGGTTGTGCTGGTTACTGTACAGTGGGAGGTATGTCGGGCTGTGATGGTTACTGTACAGTTGGAGGTATGTCGGGCTGTGATGGTTACTGTACAGTTGGAGTTATGTCGGGGTGTGATGGTTACTGTACAGTGTGAGGTGTGTCGGGGTGTGATGGTTACTGTACAGTGGGAGGTATGTCTGGGTGTGATGGTAACTTAACAGTGGGAGGTATGTCGGGGTGTGATGGTTACTGTACAGTGGGAGGTATGTCGGGGTGTGATGGTTACTGTACAGTGGGAGGTATGTCGGTGTGCGATGGTTACTGTACAGTGGGAGGTATGTCGGGACGTGATGGTTACTGTACAGTGAGAGTTATGTCGGGGTGCGATGGTTACTGTGCAGCCGGAGGAATGTGGGTCCGCGATGGTTACTGTACAGGGGAAGGGATGTCGGGGTGTGATGGTTACTGAACAGTGGGAGGTATGTCGGGGTGTGATGGTTACTGTGCAGTGGGAGGTATGTCGGGCTGTGATGGTTACTGTACAGCGGGAGTTATGTCGGGCCGTGATTGTTACTGTACAGTGGGAGGTATGTCGTGATGTGATGGTTACTGTACAATGGGAGGAATATCAGGCCGTGATGGTTACTGTACAGTGGGAGGTATGTCGGGGTGTGATAGATACTGTACAGTGGGAGGTATGTCAGGCCGTGATGGTTACTGTACAGTGGGAGGTATGTCGGAAGGTGAAGGTTACTGTACAGTGGGATGTATATCGGACCGTGATGGTTACTGTACAGTGAGGGGTATGTCGGGCTGTGATGCTTACTGTACAGTGGGAGGTATGTCGCGGTGTGATGGTTACTGTATTATGGGAGGTATGTCGTTCCGCGATGGTTACTGTACAGGGGGAGCGATGTCGGTGTTTGATGGTTACTGTACAGTGGGAGGTATGTCGGGGTGTGATGGTTACTGTACAGTGGGAGGTATGTCGGGGTGTGATGGTTACTGTACAGTGGGAGGTATGTCGGTGTGTGATGGTTACTGTACAGTGGGAGGTATGTCGGGCTGTGATGGTTACTGTACAGGCGGAGTGATGTTGCGGTGTGATGGTTACTGTACAGTGGGAGGTATGTCGGGGTGTGATGGTTACTGTACAGTAGGAGTGATGTCGGGGTGTGTTGGTTACAGTACAGTGGGAGGTATTTGGGGCTGTGATGGTTACTGTACTATGGGATGTATGTCGGAACGTGATGGTTACTGTACAGTGGGAGGTATGTCGGGCAGTGATGCTTACTGTGCAGCGGGAGTTATGTCGGGCCTTGATGGTTACTGTACAGTGGGAGGTATGTCGGAGTGTGATGGTTACTCTACAGTGGGAGGTATGTCGGGGTGCGATGGTTACTGTACAGTGGGAGGTATGTTGGGCTGTGACGGTTACTGTACAGTGTGAGGTATGTTGGGCTGTGACGGTTACTGTACAGCGGGAGATATGTCGATCCGCGATGGTTACTATACAGCGGGAGGGATGTCGGGGTGTGTTGGTTGCTGTAAAGAGGGAGGTATTTCGGGGTGTGATGGTTACTGTACAGTGGGAGGTATGTAGGAGTTGTGATGGTTACTGTACAGTGGGAGGTATCTCGGGGTGTGATAGATACTGTACAGTGGGAGGTATGTCAGGCTGTGATGGTTACTGTACAGTGGGAGGTATGTCGGAAGGTGAAGGTTACTGTACAGTGGGATGTATATCGGACCGTGATGGTTACTGTACAGTGAGGGGTATTTCGGACCGTGATGGTTACTGTACAGTGGGAGGTATGTCGGGGTGTGATGGTTACTGTAAAGAGGGAGGTATTTCGGGGTGTGATGGTTACTGTACAGTGGGAGGTATGTAGGAGTGGTGATGGTTACTGTACAGTGGGAGGTATCTCGGGGTGTGATAGATACTGTACAGTGGGAGGTATGTCAGGCTGTGATGGTTACTGTACAGTGGGAGGTATGTCGGAAGGTGAAGGTTACTGTACAGTGGGATGTATATCGGGTTGTGATGGTTACTGTACAGCCGGAGGAATGTGGGTCCGCGATGGTTACTGTACAGGGGAAGGGATGTCGGGGTGTGATGGTTACTGTACAGTGGGAGGTATTCGGGGTGTGATGGTTACTGTGCAGTGGGAGGTATGTCGGGCTGTGATGGTTACTGTACAGTGGGAGTTATGTCGGGCCGTGATTGTTACTGTACAGTGGGAGGTATGTCGTGATGTGATGGTTACTGTACAATGGGAGGAATATCAGGCCGTGAAGGTTACTGTACAGTGGGAGGGATGTCGACGTGTGATGGTTACTGTGCAGTGCCAGGTATGTTGGGGTGTGATGGTTACTGTACAGCGGGAGGTATGTTGGGGTGTGATGGTTACCTCACAGCGGGAGGTCTATCGGGGTGTGATGGCTACTGTACAGTGAGAGGGATGTCGGGATGTGATAGTTACTGTACAGTGGGAGGTATGTCGGGATGTGATGGTTTCTGTATTATGGGACGTATGTCGTTCCGCGTTGGTTACTGTACAGGGGGAGGGATGTCGGTGTTTGATGGATACTGTACAGTGGGAGGTATGTCGAGGTGTGATGGTTACTGTACAGTGGGAGGTATGTCGGGGTGTGATGGTTACTGTACAGTGGGAGGTATGTCGGGACGTGATGGTTAATGTACAGTGAGAGTTATGTCGGGGTGCGATGGTTACTGTACAGCCGGAGGAATGTGGGTCCGCGATGGTTACTGTACAGGGGAAGGGATGTCGGGGTGTGATGGTTACTGTACAGTGGGAGGTATGTCGGGGTGTGATGGTTACTGTGCAGTGGGAGGTATGTCGGGCTGTGATGTTTACTGTACAGTGGGAGTTATGTCGGGCCGTGATTGTTACTGTACAGTGGGAGTTATGTCGTGATGTGATGGTTACTGTACAATGGGAGGAATATCAGGCCGTGAAGGTTACTGTACAGTGGGAGGGATGTCGACGTGTGATGGTTACTGTGCAGTGCCAGGTATGTTGGGGTGTGATGGTTACTGTACAGCGGGAGGTATGTTGGGGTGTGATGGTTACTGTACAGCGGGAGGTCTATCGGGGTGTGATGGCTACTGTACAGTGGGAGGGATGTCGGGATGTGATAGTTACTGTACAGTGGGAGGTATGTCGGGATGTGATGGTTACTGTATTATGGGAGGTATGTCGTTCCGCGATGGTTACTGTACAGGGGGAGGGATGTCGGTGTTTGATGGTTACTGTACAGTGGGAGGTATGTCGGGGTGTGATGGTTACTGTACAGTGGGAGGTATGTCGGGGTGTGATGGTTACTGTACAGTGGGAGGTATGTCGGTGTGTGATGGTTACTGTACAGTGGGAGGTATGTCGGGCTGTGATGGTTACTGTACAGGCGGAGTGATGTTGCGGTGTGATGGTTACTGTACAGTGGGAGGTATGTCGGGGTGTGATGGTTACTGTACAGTAGGAGTGATGTCGGGGTGTGTTGGTTACTGTACAGTGGGAGGTGTTTGGGGCTGTGATGGTTACTGTACTATGGGATGTATGTCGGAACGTGATGGTTACTGTACAGTGGGAGGTATGTCGGGCAGTGATGCTTACTGTGCAGCGGGAGTTATGTCGGGCCTTGATGGTTACTGTACAGTGTGAGGTATGTCGGAGTGTGATGGTTACTCTACAGTGGGAGGTATGTCGGGGTGCGATGGTTACTGTACCGTGGGAGGTATGTTGGGCTGTGACGGTTACTGTACAGTGTGAGGTATGTTGGGCTGTGACGGTTACTGTACAGCGGGAGATATGTCGATCCGCGATGGTTACTGTACAGCGGGAGGGATGTCGGGGTGTGTTGGTTGCTGTACAGTGGGAGGTATTTCGGACCGTGAAGGTTACTGTACAGTGGGAGGTATGTCGGGGTGTGATGGTTACTGTAAAGAGGGAGGTATTTCGGGGTGTGATGGTTACTGTACAGTGGGAGGTATGTCGGAACGTGATTGTTACTGTACAGTGGGAGGTATGTCAGGCCGTGATGGTTACTGTACAGTGGGAGGTATGTCGGAAGGTGATGGTTACTGTACAGTGGGAGGCATGTCGGGGTGTGATGGTTACTGTACAGTGGGATGTATGTCGGGGTGTGATGGTTACTGTACAGTGGGAGGTATGTCTGGCCGTGATGGTTTCTGTACAATGGGAGGTATGTCGGGCTGTGATGGTTACTGTACAGTGGGACGGATCTCGGGCCGTGATGGTAACTGGATAGTGGGAGGTATGTCGGTGTGTGATGGTTAATGTACAGTGGGAGGTATGTCGAGGTGTGACGGTTCCTGTACGGAGGGGGGTATGTCGGGGTGTGATAGTTACTGTACAGTGGGAGGTATGTCGGAACGTGATGGTTACTGTACAGTGGGAAGGATCTCGGGACGTGATGGTTACTGTACAGTGGGTGGTATGTCGCGTTGTGATGGTTACTGTACAGTGGGAGGTATGTCGGGCTGTGATGGTTACTGTACAGTTGGAGTTATGTCGGGGTGTGATGGTTACTGTACAGTGTGAGGTGTGTCGGGGTGTGATGGTTACTGTACAGTGGGAGGAATGTCTGGGTGTGATGGTAACTTAACAGTGGGAGGCACGTCCAGTTGTGCTGGTTACTGTACAGTGGGAGGTATGTCGGGGTGTGATGGTTACTGTACAGTGGGAGGTATGTCGGGGTGTGATGGTTACAGTACAGTGGAATGTATGTCGGGCCGTGATGGTTACAGTACAGTGAGAGGTATGTCGGGGTGTGATGGTTACTGTACAGTGGGAGGAATATCGGGGTGTGATGGTTACTGTACAGTGGGAGGGATGTCGAGTTGTGATGGTTACTATACAGTGGGAGGTATGTCGTGATGTGATGGTTACTGTACAATGGGAGGAATGTCAGGCCGTGAAGATTACTGTACAGTGGGAGGGATGTCGAGGTGTGATGGTTACTGTACAGTGGGAGGTATGTCGGGGTGTGATGGTTACTGTACAGTGGGAGGTATGTCGGGGTGTGATGGTTACTGTACAGTGGGAGGAATATCGGGGTGTGATGGTTACTGTACAGTGGGAGGGATGTCGGGCTGTGATGGTTACTATACAGTGGAATGTATGTCGGGCCCTGATGGTTACTCTACATGGAGAGGTATGTCGGGGTGTGATGGTTACTGCACATTGGGAGGGATGTCGGGTTGTGAATGTTACTATACAGTGGGAGGTATGTCGTGATGTGATGGTTACTGTACAATGGGAGGAATGTCAGGCCGTGAAGATTACTGTACAGTGGGAGGGATGTCGAGGTGTGATGGTTACTGTACAGTGGGAGGTATGTCGGGGTGTGATGGTTACTGTACAGTGGGAGGTATGTCGGGGTGTGATGGTTACTGTGCAGTGGGAGGTATGTCGCGCCGTGATGGTTACTGTACAGTGGGAGGTATGTCCGTTTGTGATTGTTACTGTACAGTGGGAGGTATGTCGGTCCATGATGGTTACTGTACAGTGGGAGGTATGTCGGGCTGTGATGGTTACTGTACAGGCAGAGTGATGTTGCGGTGTGATGGTTACTGTACAGTGGGAGGTATGTCGGGGTGTGATGGTTACTGTACAGTGGGAGTGATGTCGGGGTGTGTTGGTTACTGTACAGTGGGAGGTATTTGGGGCTGTGATGGTTACTGTACTATGGGATGTATGTCGGACCGTGATGGTTACTGTACAGTGAGGGGTATGTCGGGCTGTGATGCTTACTGTACAGTGGGAGATATGTCGCGGTGTGATGGTTACTGTACAGTGGGAGGTATGTCGGGGTGTGATGGTTACTGTACATTGGGAGGTATGTCGCGCCGTGACGGTTACGGTATAGAGGGAGGTATGTCGGGGTGTGATGGGCACTGTACAGTGGAAGGTATGTCGGGAGGTGACGATTACTGTACAGTGGTAGGTATGTCGGGGTGTGATTCTTACTGTACAGTGGGAGGTATGTCGGGGTGTGATAGTTACTGTACAGTTGGAGGTATGTCGGCGAGTGATGGTTACTGAACAGTGGGAGGTATGTCAGAACGTGATGGTTACTGTACAGTGGGAGGTATTTCGGGGTGTGATAGTTACTGTACAGTGGGAGGTATGACGGGGTGTGATGGTTACTGTACAGTGGTAGGTATGTCGGGGTGTGATGGTTACTGTACAGTGGGAGGTATGTCGGGCCGTGATTGTTATTGTATAGTGGAAGGTATGTCAGACAGTCATGGTTACTGTACAGTGGGAGGTATGTCGTGGTGTGATGGGTACTGTACATTGGCTGGAATGTCGGTGTGTGATGGTTACTGTACAGTGGGAGGTATGTCGGGGTGTGATGGTTACTGTACAGTGGGAGGTATGTCGGGGTGTGATGGTTACTGTACAGAGTGAGTTATGTCGGTGTGTGATGGTTACTGTACATTGGGTGGTATGTTGGGGTGTGATTCTTACTGCACAGTGGGAGGTATGTCGGGCCGTGAAGGTTACTGTACAGTGGTAGGTATGTCGGACCGTGATGGTTACTGTACTGTGGGAGGGATGTCGGGCCGTGATGGTTACTGGGCAGTGGGAGGTATGTCGGTGTGTGATGGTAACTGTACAGTGTGAGGTATGTCGGGGTGTGACGGTTCCTGTACAGAGGGAGGTATGTCGGGGTGTGATATTTACTGTACAGTTGGAGGTATGTCGGAACGTGATGGTTACTGTACAGTGGGAGGTATGTCGGGGTGTGAGGGTTACTGTACAGCGGGAGGTATGTCGATGTGTGATGGTTACTGTACAGTGGGTGGTATGTCGGGCTGTGATGGTTACTGTACAGTGGGAGGTATGTCGGGCTGTGATGGTTACTGTACAGTTGGAGTTATGTCGGGGTGTGATGGTTACTGTACAGTGTGAGGTGTGTCGGGGTGTGATGGTTACTGTACAGTGGGAGGTATGTCTGGGTGTGATGGTAACTTAACAGTGGGAGGCATGTCCGGTTGTGCTGGTTACTGTACAGTGGGAGGTATGTCGGGGTGTGATGGTTACTGTACAGTGGAATGTATGTCGGGCCGTGATGGTTACTGTACAGTGAGAGGTATGTCGGGGTGTGATGGTTACTGTACAGTGGGAGGTATGTCGGGGTGTGATGGTTACTGTACAGTGGGAGGTATGTCGTGATGTGATGGTTACTGTACAATGGGAGGAATGTCAGGCCGTGAAGGTTACTGTACAGTGGGAGGGATGTCGAGGTGTGATGGTTACTGTACAGTGCCAGGTATGTCGGGGTGTGATGGTTACTGTACATCGGGAGTTATGTCGGGGTGTGATGGCGACTGTACAGTGGGAGGTATTCCGGACCTTGATAGTTACTGTACAGTGGGAGGTATGTCGGGACGTGATGGATACTGTACAGCCGGAGGAATGTGGGTCCGCGATGGTTACTGTACAGGGGAAGGGATGTCGGGGTGTGATGGTTACTGTACAGTGGGAGGTATGTCGGGGTGTGATGGTTACTGTGCAGTGGGAGGTATGTCGGGCTGTGATGGTTACTGTACAGTGGGAGTTATGTCGGGCCGTGATTGTTACTGTACAGTGGGAGGCATGTCGTGATGTGATGGTTACTGTACAATGGGAGGAATATCAGGCCGTGAAGGTTACTGTACAGTGGGAGGGATGTCGACGTGTGATGGTTACTGTACAGTGCCAGGTATGTTGGGGTGTGATGGTTACTGTACAGCGGGAGGTATGTTGGGGTGTGATGGTTACTGTACAGCGGGAGGTCTATCGGGGTGTGATGGCTACTGTACAGTGGGAGGGATGTCGGGATGTGATAGTTACTGTACAGTGGGAGGTATGTCGGGATGTGATGGTTACTGTATTATGGGAGGTATGTCGTTCCGCGATGGTTACTGTACAGGGGGAGGGATGTCGGTGTTTGATGGATACTGTACAGTGGGAGGTATGTCGGGGTGTGATGGTTACTGTACAGTGGGAGGTATGTCGGGGTGTGATGGTTACTGTACAGTGGGAGGTATGTCGGTGTGTGATGGTTACTGTACAGTGGGAGGTATGTCGGGACGTGATGGTTACTGTACAGTGAGAGTTATGTCGGGGTGCGATGGTTACTGTACACCCGGAGGAATGTGGGTCCGCAATGGTTACTGTACGGGGAAGGGATGTCGGGGTGTGATGGTTACTGTACAGTGGGAGGTATGTCGGGGTGTGATGGTTACTGTGCAGTGGGAGGTATGTCGGGCTGTGATGGTTACTGTACAGTGGGAGTTATGTCGGGCCGTGATTGTTACTGTACAGTGGGAGGTATGTCGTGATGTGATGGTTACTGTACAATGGGAGGAATATCAGGCCGTGAAGGTTACTGTACAGTGGGAGGGATGTCGACGTGTGATGGTTACTGTACAGTGCCAGGTATGTTGGGGTGTGATGGTTACTGTACAGCGGGAGGTATGTTGGGGTGTGATGGTTACTGTACAGCGGGAGGTCTATCGGGGTGTGATGGCTACTGTACAGTGGGAGGGATGTCGGGATGTGATAGTTACTGTACAGTGGGAGGTATGTCGAGATGTGATGGTTACTGTATTATGGGAGGTATGTCATTCCGCGATGGTTACTGTACAGGGGGAGGGATGTCGGTGTTTGATGGTTACTGTACAGTGGGAGGTATGTCGGGGTGTGATGGTTACTGTACAGTGGGAGGTATGTCGGGGTGTGATGGTTACTGTACAGTGGGAGGTATGTCGGTGTGTGATGGTTACTGTACAGTGGGAGGTATGTCGGGACGTGATGGTTACTGCACAGTGAGAGTTATGTCGGGGTGCGATGGTTACTGTACAGTGGGAGGTATGTCTGGATGTGATGGTTACTGTACAGCGGGAGTTATGTAGTGGTGTGATGGTTATTGTACAGTGAGAGATATGTTGGGACGTGATGGATACTGTACAGTGGGAGGTATGTCGGACCGTGATGGTTACTGGACAGTGGGTGGTATGTCGGACCGTGATTGTTAACTGTACAGTGAGAGGTATGTCGGGCCGTGATGGTTACTGTACAATGGGAGGTATGTCGGGGTGTGATGGTTCCTGCACAGTGGGAGGTATGTCGGGATGTGATGGTTACTGTACAGCGGGAGGTATGTAAGGGTGTGATGGTTACTGTACAGTGAGAGGTATGTCGGGCCGTGATGGTTACTGTACAGTGAGAGGTATGTCGGACCGTGATGGTTACTGCACAGTGAGAGTTATGTCGGGGTGCGATGGTTACTGTACAGTGGGAGGTATGTCTGGATGTGATGGTTACTGTACAGCGGGAGTTATGTAGTGGTGTGATGGTTATTGTACAGTGAGAGATATGTTGGGACGTGATGGATACTGTACAGTGGGAGGTATGTCGGACCGTGATGGTTACTGGACAGTGGGTGGTATGTCGGACCGTGATTGTTAACTGTACAGTGAGAGGTATGTCGTAACCTGATGGTTACTGTACAGTGTGAGGTATGTCGGGCCGTGATGGTTACTGTACAGTGGGAGATCTGTCGGAGTGTGATGGCTACTGTACAGTGGGAGGTATGTAGGGGTGTGATGGTTACTGTACAGCGAGAGGGATGTCGGGATGTGGTGGTTACTTTGCAGTGGGAGGTATGTCGGGGTGTGATAGTTACTGTACATTGGGAGGTAGGTCGGGGTATGATGGTTACTGTACAGTGGGAGGTATGTCAGACAGTGATGGTTACTGTACAGTGTGAGGTATGTCGGAACGTCATGGTTACTGTACAGTGGGAGGTATGTCGGGCCGTGATGGTTACGGTAAAGAGGGAGGTATGTCGGTGTATGATGGTTACTGAACAGTGGGAGGTATGTCAGAACGTGATGGTTACTGTGCAGTGGGAGGTATGTCGGGGTGTAATGGTTACTGTACAGTGGGAGGTATGTCGGGGTGTGATGGTTACTCTACAGTGGGAGGTATGTCGGGATGTGACGGTTACTGTACAGTGGTAGGTATGTCGGGGTGTGATGGTTACTGTACAGTGGGAGGTATGTCGGGGAGTGATGGTTACTGTACAGTGGGAGGTATGTCGGGCCGTGATTGTTACTGTACAGTGGAAGGTATGTCAGACAGTCATGGTTACTGTACAGTCGGAGGTATGTCGGGCTGTGATGGTTACTGTACAGTTGGGGGTATGTCGGGGTGTGATGGTTACTGTACAGTGGGAGTTTTGTCAGGGTGTGATGGTTACTGTACAGTGGGAGGTATGTCGGGCCGTGATTGTTACTGTACAGTGGAAGGTATGTCAAACAGTCATGGTTACTGTACAGTGGGAGGTATGTCGGGCTGTGATGGTTACTGTACAGTGGGGGTTATGTTGGGGTGTGATGGTTACTGTACAGTGGGAGGTATGTCAGGCCGTGATGGTTACTGTACAGTGGGAGGTATGTCGGAACGTGATGGTTACTGTACAGTGGGATGCATGTCGGACCGTGATGGTTACTGTACAGTGAGGGGTATGTCGGGCTGTGATGCTTACTGTACAGAGGGAGGTATGTCGCGGTGTGATGGTTACTGTACAGTGGGAGGTATGTCGTAACGTGATGGTTACTGTACAGTGGGAGGTATGTCGCGCCGTGATGGTTACGGTACAGAGGGAGGTATGTCGGGGTGTGATGGGCACTGTAGAGTGGAAGGTATGTCGTTATGTGACGGTTACTGTACAGTGGTAGGTATGTCGGGGTGTGATTCTTACTGTACAGTGGGAGGCATGTCGGGGTGTGATAGTTACTGTACAGTGGGAGGTATGTCGGCTTGTGATGGTTACTGAACAGTGGGAGGTTTGTCAGAACGTGATGGTTCCTGTACAGTGGGAGGTATGTCGGGCTGTGATGGTTACTGTACAGTTGGGGGTATGTCGGGGTGTGATGGTTACTGTACAGTGAGAGGTATGTCGGGGTATGATGGTTACTGGACAGTGGGAGGTATATCGGGCCGTGATTGTTACTGTACAGTGGGAGGTATGTCGGGCTGTGACGGTTACTGTACAGCGGGAGATATGTCGATTCGCGATGGTTACTGTACAGCGGGAGGGATGTCGGGGTGTGTTGGTTGCTGTACAGTGGGAGGTATTTCGGACCGTGATGGTTACTGTACAGTGGGAGGTATGTCGGGGTGTGATGGTTACTGTACAGAGGGAGGTATGTCGGGGTGTGATGGTTACTGTACAGTGGGAGGTATGTAGGGGTTGTGATGGTTACTGTACAGTGGGAGTTATGTCGGGGTGTGATGGATACTGTACAGTGGGAGGTATGTCAGGCCGTGATGGTTACTGTACAGTGGGAGGTATGTCGGAACGTGATGGTTACTGTACAGTGGGATGCATGTCGGACCATGATGGTTACTGTACAGTGAGGCGTATGTCGGGCTGTGATGCTTACTGTACAGAGGGAGGTATGTCGCGGTGTGATGGGCACTGTAGAGTGGAAGGTATGTCGTTATGTGACGGTTACTGTACAGTGGTAGGTATGTCGGTGTGTGATTCTTACTGTACAGTGGGAGGCATGTCGGGGTGTGATAGTTACTGTACAGTGGGAGGTATGTCGGCTTGTGATGGTTACTGAACAGTGGGAGGTTTGTCAGAACGTGATGGTTCCTGTACAGTGGGAGGTATGTCGGGGTGTGATGGTCACTGTACAGTGGGAGGTATGTCAGGGTGTGATGGTTACTGTAAAGTGGGAGGTATGTCGGGGTGTGATGGTTACTGTACAGAGGGAGGTATGTCGGGGTGTGATAGTTACTGTACAGTGGGAGGTTTGTCGGAACGTGATGGTTACTGTACAGTGGGAGGTATGTCGGGATTTGATGGTTACTGTACAGTGGGAGGTATGTCGGGCTGTGATGGTTAATGTACAGTGGGAGGTATGTCAGGATGTGATGGTAACTGTACAGTGGGAGGTATGTCAGAGTGTGATGGTAACTGAACAGTGGGAGTTATGTCGGGGTTTGATGGTTACTGTGCAGTGTGAGGTATGTCGGGGTGTGATGGTTACTGTACAGTGGAATGTATGTCGGGCCGTGATGGTTACTGTACAGTGGGAGGGATGTCGGGTTGTGATGGTTACTGTACAGTGGAATGTATGTCGGGCCCTGATGGTTACTCTACAGTGAGAGGTATGTCGGGGTGTGATGGTTACTGTACAGTGGGAGGTATGTCGGGGTGTGATGGTTGCTGTACAGTGGGAGATATGTCGGGGTGTGATGGTTACTGTACAGTGGGAGGTATGTCGGGGTGTGATGGTTGCTGTACAGTGGGAGATATGTCGGGGTGTGATGGTTACTGTACAATGGGAGGAATGTCAGGCCGTGAAGGTTACTGTACAGTGGGAGGGATGTCGAGGTGTGATGGTTACTGTATTGTGCCAGGTATGTCGGGGTGTGATGGTTACTGTACAGTGGTAGTTATGTCGGGGTGTGATGGCTACTGTACATTGGGAGGTATGTCGGACCGTGATAATTACTGTACAGTGGCAGGTATGTCGGGACGTGATGAATACTGTACAGTGTGAGAGATGTCGGGGTGTGATGGTTACTGTACAGCGGGAGGTATGTCGGGGTGTGATGGTTACTGTACAGCCGGAGGTATGTGGGTCCGCGATGGTTACTGTACAGGGGGAGGGAAGTCGGGGTGTGATGGTTACTGTACAGTGGGAGGTATGTCGGGTTGTGATGGTTACTGTGCAGTGGGAGGTATGTCGGGGTGTGATGGTTACTGTACAGTGGGAGGTATGTCGGTGTGTGATTGTTACTGTACAGTGGGAGGTATGTCGGGCCGTGATGGTTACTGTACAGTGGGAGGTATGTCGGAGTGTGATGGTAAATGTACAGTGGGAGGTATGTCGGGGTGCGATGGTTACTGTACAGTGGGAGGTATGTTGGGCTGTGACGGTTACTGTACAGTGTGAGGTATGTTGGGCTGTGACGGTTACTGTACAGCGGGAGATATGTCGATCCGCGATGGTTACTGTACAGCGGGAGGGATGTCGGGTTGTGTTGGTTGCTGTACAGTGGGAGGTATTTCGGACCGTGATGGTTACAGTCCAGTGGGAGGTATGTCGGGGTGTGATGGTTACTGTACAGAGGGAGGTATGTCGAGGTGTGATGGTTACTGTACAGTGGGAGGTATGTAGGGGTTGTGATGGTTACTGTACAGTGGGAGATATGTCGGGGTGTGATACATACAGTACAGTGGGATGTATGTCGGGCTGTGATGGTTACTGTGCAGTGAGTGGTATGTCGGGCTGTGATGCTTACTGTACAGAGGGAGGTATGTCGCGGTGTGATGGTTACTGTACAGTGGGAGGTATGTCGTAACGTGATGGTTACTGTACAGTGCGAGGTATGTCGCGCCGTGATGGTTACGGTACAGAGGGAGGTATGTCGTGGTGTGATGGGCACTGTACAGTGGAAGGTATGTCGGGATGTGACGGTTACTGTACAGTGGTAGGTATGTCGGGGTGTGATAGCTACTGTACAGTGGGAGGTATGTCGGCGTGTGATGGTTACTGAACATTGGGAGGTATGTCAGAACGTGATGGTTACTGGACAGTGGGAGGTATGTCGGGGTGTGATAGTTACTGAACAGTGGGAGGTATGTCGGCGTGTGATGGTTACTGAACAGTGGGAGGTATATCAGAACGTGATGGTTTCTGAACAGTGGGAGGTATGTCGGGGTGTGATAGTTACTGTACAGTGGGAGGTATGTCGGGATTTGATGGTTACTGTAAAGTGGTAGGTATGTCGGGGTGTGATGGTTACTGTACAGTGGGAGGTATGTCAGACAGTCATTGTTACTGTACAGTGGGAGGTATGTCGGGGTGTGATGGGTACTGTACATTGGGAGGTATGTCGGTGTGTGATGGTTACTGTACAGTGGGAGGTATGACGGGGTATGATGGTTACTGTACAGAGGGAGTTATGTCGGTGTGTGATGGTTACTGTACATTGGGAGGTATGTCGGGGTGTGATTCTTACTGTACAGTGGGAGGTATGTCGGGCCGTGAAGGTTACTGTACAGTGGTAGGTATGTCGGACCGTGATGGTTACTGTACTGTGGGAGGGATGTCGGGCCGTGATGGTTACTGTACAGTGGGAGGTATGTCGGTGTGTGATGGTTATTGTACAGTGGGAGGTATGTCGGGGTGTGACGGTTCCTGTACAGAGGGAGGTATGTCGGGGTGTGATAGTTACTGTACAGTGGGAGGTATGTCGGAACGTGATGGTTACTGTACAGTGGGAGGTATGTCGGGGTGTGATGGTTACTCTACAGCGGGAGGTATGTCGGGGTGTGATGGTTACTGTACAGTGGGAGGTATATCGGTGTGTGATGGTTACTGTACAGTGGGAGGTATGTCGGGCTGTGATGGTTACTGCACAGTTGGAGTTATGTCGGGGTGTGATGGTTACTGTACAGTGTGAGGTGTGTCGGAGTGTGATGGTTACTGTACAGTGGGAGGTATGTGAGGGTGTGATGGTAACTGAACAGTCGGAGGCATGTCCGGTTGTGATGGTTACTGTACAGGGGGAGGTGTGTCGGGGTGTGATGGTTACTGTACAGTGGAATGTGTGTCGGGCCGTGATGGTTACTGTACAGTGAGAGGTATGTCGGGGTGTGATGGTTACTGTACAGTGGGAGGAATATCGGGGTATGATGGTTACTGTACAGTGGGAGGGATGTCGGGGTGTGATGGTTACTATACAGTGGAATGTATGTCGGGCCGTGATGGTTACTCTACAGTGAGAGGTATGTCGGGGTGTGATGGTTACTGTACAGTGGGAGGTATGTCGGGGTGTGATGGTTACTGTACTTTGGGAGGTATGTTGGTGTGTGATGGTTCCTGTACAGTGGGCGGTATGTGGGGGTGTGATGGTTACTGTACAATGGGAGGTATGTCGGGGTGTGATGGTTACTGTACAGCGGGAGGTATGTCGGGGTGTGATGGTTACTGTACAGTGGGAGGTATGACGGGGTGTGATGGTTACTGTACAGTGGGAGGTATGTCGGGCCGTGATTGTTATTGTATAGTGGGAGGTATGTCAGACAGTCATGGTTACTGTACAGTGGGAGGTATGTCGGGGTGTGATGGGTACTGCACATTGGGAGGTATGTCGGTGTGTGATGGTTACTGTACAGTGGCAGGTATGTCGGGGTGTGATGGTTACTGTACAGAGGGAGTTATGTCGGTGTGTGATGGTTACTGTACATTGGGAGGTATGTCGGGGTGTGATTCTTACTGTACAGTGGGAGGTATGTCGGGCCGTGAAGGTTACTGGACAGTGGTAGGTATGTCGGACCGTGATGGTTACGGTACTGTGGAAGGGATGTCGGGCCGTGATGGTTACTGGGCAGTGGGAGGTATGTCGGTGTGTGATGGTTACTGTACAGTGGAATGTGTGTCGGGCCGTGATGGTTTCTGTACAGTGAGAGGTATGTCGGGGTGTGATGGTTACTGTACAGTGGGAGGAATATCGGGAGGTGATGGTTACTGTACAGTGGGAGGGATGTCGGGGTGTGATGGTTATTGTACAGTGGAATGTATGTCGGGCCGTGATGGTTACTCTACAGTGAGAGGTATGTCGGGGTGTGATGGTTACTGTACAGTGGGAGGTATGTCGGGGTGTGATGGTTACTGTACTTTGGGAGCTATGTTGGTGTGAGATGGTTCCTGTACAGTGGGAGGTATGTAGGGGTGTGATGGTTACTGTACAATGGGAGGTATGTAGGGGTGTGATGATTACTGTACAGTGGGAGGTATGTCGGGGTGTGATGGTTACTGTACAGTGGGAGGTATGTCGGGGTGTCATGGTTACTGTACAGTGGGAGGTATGTCGGGCTGTGGTGGTTACGTAAAGGTGTTAGGGATCTCGGGCCGTGATGGTTACTGGACAGTGGGAGGTATGTCGGTTTGTGATGGTTACTGTACAGTGGGAGGTATGTCGGGGTGTGACGGTTCCTGTACAGAGGGAGCTATGTCGGAGTGTGATAGTTACTGTACAGTGGGAGGTATGTCGGAACGTGATGGTTACTGTACAGTGGGAGGTATGTCGGGGTGTGATGATTACTGTACAGCGGGAGGAATGTCGGGGTGTGATGGTTACTGTACAGTGGGAGGTATGTCGAGCTGTGATGGTTACTGCACAGTGGGAGGTATGTCGGGCTGTGATGGTTACTGTACAGTTGGAGTTATGTCGGGGTGTGATGGTTACTGTACAGTGGGAGGTGTGTCGGGGTGTGATGGTTACTATACAGTGAGAGGTATGTCAGGGTGGGATTGTAACTGTACAGTTGGAGTAATGTCGGGGTGTGATGATTACTGTACAGTGGGAGGTGTGTCGGGGTGTGATGGTTACTGTACAGTGGGAGGTATGTCAGGGTGTGATGGTAACTGTACAATGGGAGGTATGTCCGGTTGTGATGGTTATTCTACAATGGGAGGTATGTAGGGGTCTGATGGTTACTGTACAGTGGGATATATGTCGGGCCGTGATGGTTACTGTACAGTGGGAGGAATATCAGGGTGTGATGGTTACTGTACAGCGGCAGGTATGTCGGGGTTTGACGGTTAATGTACTTTGGGAGGTATGTTGGGGTGTGATGGTTACTGTACAGTGGGAGGTATGTCGGGGTGTGATGGTTACTGTACAATGGGAGGTATGCCGGCGTGTGATGGTTACTGACAGTGGGAGGTATGTCGGGGTGTGATGGTTACTGTACAGTGGGAGGTATGTCGGGGTGTGATAGTTACTGTACACTGGGAGGTATGTCGGGCTGTGATGGTTACGTAAAGGTGGGAGGGATCTCGGGCCGTGATGGTTACTGGTCAGTGGGAGGTATGTCGGTTTGTGATGTTTACTGTACAGTGGGAGGTATCTCCGGGTGTGACGGCTCCAGTACAGAGGGAGGAATGTCGGGGTGTGATAGTTACTGTACAGTGCGAGGTATGTCGGGGTGTGATGGTTACTGTACAGTGGGAGCTATGTCGGAACTTGATGGTTACTGTACATTGGGAGGTATGTCGGGCTGTGATGGTTACTGTACAGGGGGAGGTATGTCGGGGTGTGATGGTTACTGTACAGTGGAATGTGTGTCGGGCCGTGATGGTTACTGTACAGTGAGACGTATGTCGGGGTGTGATGGTTACTGTACAGTGGGAGGAATATCGGGGTTTGATGGTTACTGTACAGTGGGAGGGATGTCGGGGGGTGATGGTTACTGTACAGTGGAATGTATGTCGGGCCGTGATGGTTACTCTACAGTGAGAGGTATGTCGGGGTGTGATGGTTACTGTACAGTGGGAGGTATGTCGGGGTGTGATGGTTACTGTACTTTGGGAGGTATGTTGGTGTGTGATGGTTCCTGTACAGTGGGCGGTATGTCGGGGTGTGATGGTTACTGTACAGCGGGAGGTATGTCGGGCCGTGAAGGTTACTGAACAGTGGTAGGTATGTCGGACCGTGATGGTTACTGTACTGTGGGAGGGATGTCGGGCCGTGATGGTTACTGGGCAGTGGAATGTGTGTCGGGCCGTGATGGTTACTGTACAGTGAGAGGTATGTCGGGGTGTGACGGTTCCTGTACAGAGGGAGGTATGTCGGAGTGTGATAGTTACTGTACAGTGGGAGGTATGTCGGAACGTGATGGTTACTGTACAGTGGGAGGTATGTCGGGGTGTGATGATTACTGTACAGCGGGAGGAATGTCGGGGTGTGATGGTTACTGTACAGTGGGAGGTATGTCGAGCTGTGATGGTTACTGCACAGTGGGAGGTATGTCGGGCTGTGATGGTTACTGTACAGTTGGAGTTATGTCGGGGTGTGATGGTTACTGTACAGTGGGAGGTGTGTCGGGGTGTGATGGTTACTATACAGTGAGAGGTATGTCAGGGTGGGATTGTAACTGTACAGTTGGAGTTATGTCGGGGTGTGATGGTTACTGTACAGTGGGAGGTGTGTCGGGGTGTGATGGTTACTGTACAGTGGGAGGTATGTCAGGGTGTGATGGTAACTGTACAATGGGAGGTATGTCCGGTTGTGATGGTTATTCTACAGTGGGAGGTATGTAGGGGTGTGATGGTTACTGTACAGTGGGATATATGTCGGGCCGTGATGGTTACTGTACAGTGGGAGGAATATCAGGGTGTGATGGTTACTGTACAGCGGGAGGTATGTCGGGGTTTGACGGTTACTGTACTTTGGGAGGTATGTTGGGGTGTGATGGTTACTGTACAGTGGGAGGTATGTCGGGGTATGATGGTTACTGTACAATGGGAGGTATGCCGGCGTGTGATGGTTACTGACAGTGGGAGGTATGTCGGGGTGTGATGGTTACTGTACAGTGGGAGGTATGTCGGGGTGTGATAGTTACTGTACACTGGGAGGTATGTCGTGCTGTGATGGTTACGTAAAGGTGGGAGGGATCTCGGGCCGTGATGGTTACTGGTCAGTGGGAGGTATGTCGGTATGTGATGTTTACTGTACAGTGGGAGGTATCTCCGTGTGTGACGGCTCCAGTACAGAGGGAGGAATGTCGGGGTGTGATAGTTACTGTACAGTGCGAGGTATGTCGGGGTGTGATGTTTACTGTACAGTGGGAGCTATGTCGGAACTTGATGGTTACTGTACATTGGGAGGTATGTCGGGCTGTGATGGTTACTGTACAGGGGGAGGTATGTCGGGGTGTGATGGTTACTGTACAGTGGAATGTGTGTCGGGCCGTGATGGTTACTGTACAGTGAGACGTATGTCGGGGTGTGATGGTTACTGTACAGTGGGAGGAATATCGGGGTGTGATGGTTACTGTACAGTGGGAGGGATGTCGGGGTGTGATGGTTACTGTACAGTGGAATGTATGTCGGGCCGTGATGGTTACTCTACAGTGAGAGGTATGTCGGGGTGTGATGGTTACTGTACAGTGGGAGGTATGTCGGGGTGTGATGGTTACTGTACTTTGGGAGGTATGTTGGTGTGTGATGGTTCCTGTACAGTGGGCGGTATGTGGGGGTGTGATGGTTACTGTACAATGGGAGGTATGTCGGGGTGTGATGGTTACTGTACAGCGGGAGGTATGTCGGGCCGTGAAGGTTACTGGACAGTGGTAGGTATGTCGGACCGTGATGGTTACTGTACTGTGGGAGGGATGTCGGGCCGTGATGGTTACTGGGCAGTGGGAGGTATGTCGGTGTGTGATGGTTACTGTACAGTGGAATGTGTGTCGGGCTGTGATGGTTACTGTACAGTGAGAGGTATGTCGGGGTGTGATGGTTACTGTACAGTGGGAGGAATATCGGGAGGTGATGGTTACTGTACAGTGGGAGGTATGTCGGGGTGTGATGGTTACTGTACAGTGGGAGGTATGTCGGGGTGTGATGGTTACTGTACTTTGGGAGCTATGTTGGTGTGTGATGGTTCCTGTACAGTGGGAGGTATGTAGGGGTGTGATGGTTACTGTACAATGGGAGGTATGTCGGGGTGTTATGATTACTGTACAGTGGGAGGTATGTCGGGGTGTGATGGTTACTGTACAGTGGGAGGTATGTCGGGCTGTGATGGTTACGTAAAGGTGTTAGGGATCTCGGGCCGTGATGGTTACTGGACAGTGGGAGGTATGTCGGTTTGTGATGGTTACTGTACAGTGGGAGGTATGTCGGGGTGTGACGGTTCCTGTACAGAGGGAGGTATGTCGGAGTGTGATAGTTACTGTACAGTGGGAGGTATGTCGGAACGTGATGGTTACTGTACTGTGGGAGGGATGTCGGGCCGTGATGGTTACTGGGCAGTGGGAGGTATGTCGGTGTGTGATGGTTACTGTACAGTGGAATGTGTGTCGGGCCGTGATGGTTACTGTACAGTGAGAGTGATGTCGGGGTGTGATGGTTACTGTACAGTGGGAGGTATGTCGGGGTGTGATGGTTACTGTACAGTGGGAGGTATGTCGGGGTGTGATGGTTACTGTACTTTGGGAGGTATGTTGGTGTGTGATGGTTCCTGTACAGTGGGAGGTATGTAGGGGTGTGATGGTTACTGTACAGTGGAATGTATGTCGGGCCGTGATGGTTACTCTACAGTGGGAGGTATGTCGGGCTGTGATGGTTACGTAAAGGTGTTAGGGATCTCGGGCCGTGATGGTTACTGGACAGTGGGAGGTATGTCGGTTTGTGATGGTTACTGTACAGTGGGAGGTATGTCGGGGTGTGACGGTTCCTGTACAGAGGGAGGTATGTCGGAGTGTGATAGTTACTGTACAGTGGGAGGTATGTCAGAACGTGATGGTTACTGTACAGTGGGAGGTATGTCGGGGTGTGATGATTACTGTACAGCGGGAGGAATGTCGGGGTGTGATGGTTACTGTACAGTGGGAGGTATGTCGAGCTGTGATGGTTACTGCACAGTGGGAGGTACGTCGGGCTGTGATGGTTACTGTACAGTTGGAGTTATGTCGGGGTGTGATGGTTACTGTACAGTGGGTGGTATGTTGGCGTGTGATGGTTACTGTACAGTGAGAGGTATGTCAGGGTGGGATTGTAACTGTACAGTTGGAGTTATGTCGGGGTGTGATGGTTACTGTACAGTGGGAGGTGTGTCGGGGTGTGATGGTTACTGTACAGTGGGAGGTATGTCAGGGTGTGATGGTAACTGTACAATGGGAGGTATGTCCGGTTGTGATGGTTATTCTACAGTGGGAGGTATGTAGGGGTGTGATGGTTACTGTACAGTGGGATATATATCGGGCCGTGATGGTTACTGTACAGTGGGAGGAATATCGGGGTGTGATGGTTACTGTACAGCGGGAGGTATGTCGGGGTTTGACGGTTACTGTACTTTGGGAGGTATGTTGGGGTGTGATGGTTAATGTACAGTGGGAGGTATGTCGGGGTGTGATGGTTACTTTACAATGGGAGGTATGTCGGCTTGTGATGGTTACTGTACAGTGGGAGGTATGTCGGGGTGTGATGGTTACTGTACAGTGGGAGGTATGTCGGGGTGTGATAGTTACTGTACACTGGGAGGTATGTCGGGCTGTGATGGTTACGTAAAGGTGGGAGGGATCTCGGGCCGTGATGGTTACTGGTCAGTGGTAGGTATGTCGGTTTGTGATGTTTACTGTACAGGGGGGGTATCTCCGGGTGTGACGGTTCCTGTACAGAGGGAGGTATGTCGGAGTGTGATAGTTACTGTACAGTGGGAGGTATGTCGGAACGTGATGGTTACTGTACAGTGGGAGGTATGTCGGGGTGTGATGGTTACTGTACAGTGGGAGGTATGTCGAGCTGTGATGGTTACTGCACAGTGGGAGGTATGTCGGGCTGTGATGGTTACTGTACAGTTGGAGTTATGTCGGGGTGTGATGGTTACTGTACAGTGGGAGGTGTGTCGGCGTGTGATGGTTACTGTACAGTGAGAGGTATGTCAGGGTGGGATTGTAACTGTACAGTTGGAGTTATGTCGGGGTGTGATGGTTACTGTACAATGGGAGGAATATCAGGCCGTGAAGTTTACTGTACAGTGGGAGGGATGTCGAGGTGTGATGGTTACTGTACAGTGCCAGGTATGTCGGGGTGTGATGGTTACTGTACAGCGGGAGGTATATCGGGATGTGATGGCTACTGTACAGTGGGAGGTATGTCGGAATGTGATAGTTACTGTACAGTGGGAGGTATGTCGGGACGTGATGGTTACTGTACAGTGGGAGGGATGTCGGGGTGTGATGGTTACTGTACAGCGGGAGGTATGTCGTTGTGTGATGGTTACTGTACAGTGGGAGGTATGTCGTTGTGTGATGGTTACTGTACTTTGGGAGGTCTGTTGGTCTGTGATGGTTCCTGTACAGTGGGCGGTATGTGGGGGTGTGATGGTTACTGTACAATGGGAGGTATGTCGGGGTGTGATGGTTACTGTACAGCGGGAGGTATGTCGGGCCGTGAAGGTTACTGGACAGTGGTAGGTATGTCGGACCGTGATGGTTACTGTACTGTGGGAGGGATGTCGGGCCGTGATGGTTACTGGGCAGTGGGAGGTATGTCGGTGTGTGATGGTTACTGTGCAGTGGAATGTGTGTCGGGCCGTGATGGTTACTGTACAGTGAGAGGTATGTCGGGGTGTGATGGTTACTGTACAGTGGGAGGAATATCGGGAGGTGATGGTTACTGTACAGTGGGAGGTATGTCGGGGTGTGATGGTTACTGTACAGTGGGAGGTATGTCGGGGTGTGATGGTTACTGTACTTTGGGAGCTATGTTGGTGTGTGATGGTTCCTGTACAGTGGGAGGTATGTAGGGGTGTGATGGTTACTGTACAATGGGAGGTATGTCGGGGTGTTATGATTACTGTACAGTGGGAGGTATGTCGGGGTGTGATGGTTACTGTACAGTGGGAGGTATGTCGGGCTGTGATGGTTACGTAAAGGGGTTAGGGATCTCGGGCCGTGATGGTTACTGGACAGTGGGAGGTATGTCGGTTTGTGATGGTTACTGTACAGTGGGAGGTATGTCGGGGTGTGACGGTTCCTGTACAGAGGGAGGTATGTCGGAGTGTGATAGTTACTGTACAGTGGGAGGTATGTCGGAACGTGATGGTTACTGTACTGTGGGAGGGATGTCGGGCCGTGATGGTTACTGGGCAGTGGGAGGTATGTCGGTGTGTGATGGTTACTGTACAGTGGAATGTGTGTCGGGCCGTGATGGTTACTGTACAGTGAGAGGTATGTCGGGGTGTGATGGTTACTGTACAGTGGGAGGTATGTCGGGGTGTGATGGTTACTGTACAGTGGGAGGTATGTCGGGGTGTGATGGTTACTGTACTTTGGGAGGTATGTTGGTGTGTGATGGTTCCTGTACAGTGGGAGGTATGTAGGGGTGTGATGGTTACTGTACAGTGGAATGTATGTCGGGCCGTGATGGTTACTCTACAGTGGGAGGTATGTCGGGCTGTGATGGTTACGTAAAGGTGTTAGGGATCTCGGGCCGTGATGGTTACTGGACAGTGGGAGGTATGTCGGTTTCTGATGGTTACTGTACAGTGGGAGGTATGTCGGGGTGTGACGGTTCCTGTACAGAGGGAGGTATGTCGGAGTGTGATAGTTACTGTACAGTGGGAGGTATGTCAGAACGTGATGGTTACTGTACAGTGGGAGGTATGTCGGGGTGTGATGATTACTGTACAGCGGGAGGAATGTCGGGGTGTGATGGTTACTGTACAGTGGGAGGTATGTCGAGCTGTGATGGTTACTGCACAGTGGGAGGTATGTCGGGCTGTGATGGTTACTGTACAGTTGGAGTTATGTCGGGGTGTGATGGTTACTGTACAGTGGGTGGTATGTCGGCGTGTGATGGTTACTGTACAGTGAGAGGTATGTCAGGGTGCGATTGTAACTGTACAGTTGGAGTTATGTCGGGGTGTGATGGTTACTGTACAGTGGGAGGTGTGTCGGGGTGTGGTGGTTACTGTACAGTGGGAGGTATGTCAGGGTGTGATGGTAACTGTACAATGGGAGGTATGTCCGGTTGTGATGGTTATTCTACAGTGGGAGGTATGTAGGGGTGTGATGGTTACTGTACAGTGGGATATATATCGGGCCGTGATGGTTACTGTACAGTGGGAGGAATATCGGGGTGTGATGGTTACTGTACAGCGGGAGGTATGTCGGGGTTTGACGGTTACTGTACTTTGGGAGGTATTTTGGGGTGTGATGGTTAATGTACAGTGGGAGGTATGTCGGGGTGTGATGGTTACTTTACAATGGGAGGTATGTCGGCTTGTGATGGTTACTGTACAGTGGGAGGTATGTCGGGGTGTGATGGATACTGTACAGTGGGAGGTATGTCGGGGTGTGATAGTTACTGTACACTGGGAGGTATGTCGGGCTGTGATGGTTACGTAAAGGGGGGAGGGATCTCGGGCCGTGATGGTTACTGGTCAGTGGTAGGTATGTCGGTTTGTGATGTTTACTGTACAGGGGGGGTATCTCCGGGTGTGACGGTTCCTGTACAGAGGGAGGTATGTCGGAGTGTGATAGTTACTGTACAGTGGGAGGTATGTCGGAACGTGATGGTTACTGTACAGTGGGAGGTATGTCGGGGTGTGATGGTTACTGTACAGTGGGAGGTATGTCGAGCTGTGATGGTTACTGCACAGTGGGAGGTATGTCGGGCTGTGATGGTTACTGTACAGTTGGAGTTATGTCGGGGTGTGATGGTTACTGTACAGTGGGAGGTGTGTCGGCGTGTGATGGTTACTGTACAGTGAGAGGCATGTCAGGGTGGGATTGTAACTGTACAGTTGGAGTTATGTCGGGGTGTGATGGTTACTGTACAATAGGAGGAATATCAGGCCGTGAAGTTTACTGTACAGTGGGAGGGATGTCGAGGTGTGATGGTTACTGTACAGTGCCAGGTATGTCGGGGTGTGATGGTTACTGTACAGCGGGAGATATATCGGGATGTGATGGCTACTGTACAGTGGGAGGTATGTCGGAATGTGATAGTTACTGTACAGTGGGAGGTATGTCGGGACGTGATGGTTACTGTACAGTGGGAGGGATGTCGGGGTGTGATGGTTACTGTACAGCGGGAGGTATGTCGTTGTGTGATGTTTACTGTACAGTGGGAGGTATGTCGGGGTGTGATGGTTACTGTAATATGGGAGGTATGTCGGTACGCGATGGTTACTGTACAGGGGGAGGGATGTCGGTGTGTGATGGTTACTGTACAGTGGGAGGTATGTCGGGGTGTGATGGTTACTGTACAGTGGGAGGTATGTCGGGGTGTGATGGTTACTGTGCAGTGGGAGGTATGTCGGTGTGTGATGGTTACTGTACAGTGGGAGGTATGTCGGGACGTGATGGTTTCTGTACAGTGAGAGTTATGTCGGGGTGTGATGGTTACTGTACAGTGAGAGGTATGTCGGGGTGTGATGGTTACTGTACAGCGGGAGGTATGTAGGGGTGTGATGGTTATTGTACAGTGAGAGATATGTCGGGACGTGATGGTTTCTGTACAGTGAGAGTTATGTCGGGGTTTGATGGTTACTGTACAGTGGGAGGGATGTCGGGGGGTGATGGTTACTGTACAGTGGAATGTATGTCGGGCCGTGATGGTTACTCTACAGTGAGAGGTATGTCGGGGTGTGATGGTTACTGTACAGTGGGAGGTATGTCGGGGTGTGATGGTTACTGTACTTTGGGAGGTATGTTGGTGTGTGATGGTTCCTGTACAGTGGGCGGTATGTCGGGGTGTGATAGTTACTGTACAGCGGGAGGTATGTCGGGCCGTGAAGGTTACTGAACAGTGGTAGGTATGTCGGACCGTGATGGTTACTGTACTGTGGGAGGGATGTCGGGCCGTGATGGTTACTGGGCAGTGGGAGGTATGTCGGTGTGTGATGGTTACTGTACAGTGGAATGTGTGTCGGGCCGTGATGGTTACTGTACAGTGAGAGGTATGTCGGGGTGTGACGGTTCCTGTACAGAGGGAGGTATGTCGGAGTGTGATAGTTACTGTACAGTGGGAGGTATGTCGGAACGTGATGGTTACTGTACAGTGGGAGGTATGTCGGGGTGTGATGATTACTGTACAGCGGGAGGAATGTCGGGGTGTGATGGTTACTGTACAGTGGGAGGTATGTCGAGCTGTGATGGTTACTGCACAGTGGGAGGTATGTCGGGCTGTGATGGTTACTGTACAGTTGGAGTTATGTCGGGGTGTGATGGTTACTGTACAGTGGGAGGTGTGTCGGGGTGTGATGGTTACTATACAGTGAGAGGTATGTCAGGGTGGGATTGTAACTGTACAGTTGGAGTTATGTCGGGGTGTGATGGTTACTGTACAGTGGGAGGTGTGTCGGGGTGTGATGGTTACTGTACAGTGGGAGGTATGTCAGGGTGTGATGGTAACTGTACAATGGGAGGTATGTCCGGTTGTGATGGTTATTCTACAGTGGGAGGTATGTAGGGGTGTGATGGTTACTGTACAGTGGGATATATGTCGGGCCGTGATGGTTACTGTACAGTGGGAGGAATATCAGGGTGTGATGGTTACTGTACAGCGGGAGGTATGTCGGGGTTTGACGGTTACTGTACTTTGGGAGGTATGTTGGGGTGTGATGGTTACTGTACAGTGGGAGGTATGTCGGGGTATGATGGTTACTGTACAATGGGAGGTATGCCGGCGTGTGATGGTTACTGACAGTGGGAGGTATGTCGGGGTGTGATGGTTACTGTACAGTGGGAGGTATGTCGGGGTGTGATAGTTACTGTACACTGGGAGGTATGTCGTGCTGTGATGGTTACGTAAAGGTGGGAGGGATCTCGGGCCGTGATGGTTACTGGTCAGTGGGAGGTATGTCGGTATGTGATGTTTACTGTACAGTGGGAGGTATCTCCGTGTGTGACGGCTCCAGTACAGAGGGAGGAATGTCGGGGTGTGATAGTTACTGTACAGTGCGAGGTATGTCGGGGTGTGATGTTTACTGTACAGTGGGAGCTATGTCGGAACTTGATGGTTACTGTACATTGGGAGGTATGTCGGGCTGTGATGGTTACTGTACAGGGGGAGGTATGTCAGGGTGTGATGGTTACTGTACAGTGGAATGTGTGTCGGGCCGTGATGGTTACTGTACAGTGAGACGTATGTCGGGGTGTGATGGTTACTGTACAGTGGGAGGAATATCGGGGTGTGATGGTTACTGTACAGTGGGAGGGATGTCGGGGTGTGATGGTTACTGTACAGTGGAATGTATGTCGGGCCGTGATGGTTACTCTACAGTGAGAGGTATGTCGGGGTGTGATGGTTACTGTACAGTGGGAGGTATGTCGGGGTGTGATGGTTACTGTACTTTGGGAGGTATGTTGGTGTGTGATGGTTCCTGTACAGTGGGCGGTATGTGGGGGTGTGATGGTTACTGTACAATGGGAGGTATGTCGGGGTGTGATGGTTACTGTACAGCGGGAGGTATGTCGGGCCGTGAAGGTTACTGGACAGTGGTAGGTATGTCGGACCGTGATGGTTACTGTACTGTGGGAGGGATGTCGGGCCGTGATGGTTTCTGGGCAGTGGGAGGTATGTCGGTGTGTGATGGTTACTGTACAGTGGAATGTGTGTCGGGCCGTGATGGTTACTGTACAGTGAGAGGTATGTCGGGGTGTGATGGTTACTGTACAGTGGGAGGAATATCGGGAGGTGATGGTTCCTGTACAGTGGGAGGTATGTCGGGGTGTGATGGTTACTGTACAGTGGGAGGTATGTCGGGGTGTGATGGTTACTGTACTTTGGGAGCTATGTTGGTGTGTGATGGTTCCTGTACAGTGGGAGGTATGTAGGGGTGTGATGGTTACTGTACAATGGGAGGTATGTCGGGGTGTTATGATTACTGTACAGTGGGAGGTATGTCGGGGTGTGATGGTTACTGTACAGTGGGAGGTATGTCGGGCTGTGATGGTTACGTAAAGGTGTTAGGGATCTCGGGCCGTGATGGTTACTGGACAGTGGGAGGTATGTCGGTTTGTGATGGTTACTGTACAGTGGGAGGTATGTCGGGGTGTGACGGTTCCTGTACAGAGGGAGGTATGTCGGAGTGTGATAGTTACTGTACAGTGGGAGGTATGTCGGAACGTGATGGTTACTGTACTGTGGGAGGGATGTCGGGCCGTGATGGTTACTGGGCAGTGGGAGGTATGTCGGTGTGTGATGGTTACTGTACAGTGGAATGTGTGTCGGGCCGTGATGGTTACTGTACAGTGAGAGTGATGTCGGGGTGTGATGGTTACTGTACAGTGGGAGGTATGTCGGGGTGTGATGGTTACTGTACTGTGGGAGGTATGTCGGGTTGTGATGGTTACTGTACTTTGGGAGCTATGTTGGTGTGTGATGGTTCCTGTACAGTGGGAGGTATGTAGGGGTGTGATGGTTACTGTACAGTGGAATGTATGTCGGGCCGTGATGGTTACTCTACAGTGGGAGGTATGTCGGGCTGTGATGGTTACGTAAAGGTGTTAGGGATCTCGGGCCGTGATGGTTACTGGACAGTGGGAGGTATGTCGGTTTGTGATGGTTCCTGTACAGTGGGAGGTATGTCGGGGTGTGACGGTTCCTGTACAGAGGGAGGTATGTCGGAGTGTGATAGTTACTGTACAGTGGGAGGTATGTCAGAACGTGATGGTTACTGTACAGTGGGAGGTATGTCGGGGTGTGATGATTACTGTACAGCGGGAGGAATGTCGGGGTGTGATGGTTACTGTACAGTGGGAGGTATGTCGAGCTGTGATGGTTACTGCACAGTGGGAGGTACGTCGGGCTGTGATGGTTACTGTACAGTTGGAGTTATGTCGGGGTGTGATGGTTACTGTACAGTGGGTGGTATGTTGGCGTGTGATGGTTACTGTACAGTGAGAGGTATGTCAGGGTGGGATTGTAACTGTACAGTTGGAGTTATGTCGGGGTGTGATGGTTACTGTACAGTGGGAGGTGTGTCGGGGTGTGATGGTTACTGTACAGTGGGAGGTATGTCAGGGTGTGATGGTAACTGTACAATGGGAGGTATGTCCGGTTGTGATGGTTATTCTACAGTGGGAGGTATGTAGGGGTGTGATGGTTACTGTACAGTGGGATATATATCGGGCCGTGATGGTTACTGTACAGTGGGAGGAATATCGGGGTGTGATGGTTACTGTACAGCGGGAGGTATGTCGGGGTTTGACGGTTACTGTACTTTGGGAGGTATGTTGGGGTGTGATGGTTAATGTACAGTGGGAGGTATGTCGGGGTGTGATGGTTACTTTACAATGGGAGGTATGTCGGCTTGTGATGGTTACTGTACAGTGGGAGGTATGTCGGGGTGTGATGGTTACTGTACAGTGGGAGGTATGTCGGGGTGTGATAGTTACTGTACACTGGGAGGTATGTCGGGCTGTGATGGTTACGTAAAGGTGGGAGGGATCTCGGGCCGTGATGGTTACTGGTCAGTGGTAGGTATGTCGGTTTGTGATGTTTACTGTACAGGGGGGGTATCTCCGGGTGTGACGGTTCCTGTACAGAGGGAGGTATGTCGGAGTGTGATAGTTACTGTACAGTGGGAGGTATGTCGGAACGTGATGGTTACTGTACAGTGGGAGGTATGTCGGGGTGTGATGGTTACTGTACAGTGGGAGGTATGTCGAGCTGTGATGGTTACTGCACAGTGGGAGGTATGTCGGGCTGTGATGGTTACTGTACAGTTGGAGTTATGTCGGGGTGTGATGGTTACTGTACAGTGGGAGGTGTGTCGGCGTGTGATGGTTACTGTACAGTGAGAGGTATGTCAGGGTGGGATTGTAACTGTACAGTTGGAGTTATGTCGGGGTGTGATGGTTACTGTACAATGGGAGGAATATCAGGCCGTGAAGTTTACTGTACAGTGGGAGGGATGTCGAGGTGTGATGGTTACTGTACAGTGCCAGGTATGTCGGGGTGTGATGGTTACTGTACAGCGGGAGGTATATCGGGATGTGATGGCTACTGTACAGTGGGAGGTATGTCGGAATGTGATAGTTACTGTACAGTGGGAGGTATGTCGGGACGTGATGGTTACTGTACAGTGGGAGGGATGTCGGGGTGTGATGGTTACTGTACAGCGGGAGGTATGTCGTTGTGTGATGGTTACTGTACAGTGGGAGGTATGTCGGGGTGTGATGGTTACTGTAATATGGGAGGTATGTCGGTCCGCGATGGTTACTGTACAGGGGGAGGGATGTCGGTGTGTGATGGTTACTGTACAGTGGGAGGTATGTCGTTGTGTGATGGTTACTGTACTTTGGGAGGTCTGTTGGTCTGTGATGGTTCCTGTACAGTGGGCGGTATGTGGGGGTGTGATGGTTACTGTACAATGGGAGGTATGTCGGGGTGTGATGGTTACTGTACAGCGGGAGGTATGTCGGGCCGTGAAGGTTACTGGACAGTGGTAGGTATGTCGGACCGTGATGGTTACTGTACTGTGGGAGGGATGTCGGGCCGTGATGGTTACTGGGCAGTGGGAGGTATGTCGGTGTGTGATGGTTACTGTGCAGTGGAATGTGTGTCGGGCCGTGATGGTTACTGTACAGTGAGAGGTATGTCGGGGTGTGATGGTTACTGTACAGTGGGAGGAATATCGGGAGGTGATGGTTACTGTACAGTGGGAGGTATGTCGGGGTGTGATGGTTACTGTACAGTGGGAGGTATGTCGGGGTGTGATGGTTACTGTACTTTGGGAGCTATGTTGGTGTGTGATGGTTCCTGTACAGTGGGAGGTATGTAGGGGTGTGATGGTTACTGTACAATGGGAGGTATGTCGGGGTGTTATGATTACTGTACAGTGGGAGGTATGTCGGGGTGTGATGGTTACTGTACAGTGGGAGGTATGTCGGGCTGTGATGGTTACGTAAAGGTGTTAGGGATCTCGGGCCGTGATGGTTACTGGACAGTGGGAGGTATGTCGGTTTGTGATGGTTACTGTACAGTGGGAGGTATGTCGGGGTGTGACGGTTCCTGTACAGAGGGAGGTATGTCGGAGTGTGATAGTTACTGTACAGTGGGAGGTATGTCGGAACGTGATGGTTACTGTACTGTGGGAGGGATGTCGGGCCGTGATGGTTACTGGGCAGTGGGAGGTATGTCGGTGTGTGATGGTTACTGTACAGTGGAATGTGTGTCGGGCCGTGATGGTTACTGTACAGTGAGAGGTATGTCGGGGTGTGATGGTTACTGTACAGTGGGAGGTATGTCGGGGTGTGATGGTTACTGTACAGTGGGAGGTATGTCGGGGTGTGATGGTTACTGTACTTTGGGAGGTATGTTGGTGTGTGATGGTTCCTGTACAGTGGGAGGTATGTAGGGGTGTGATGGTTACTGTACAGTGGAATGTATGTCGGGCCGTGATGGTTACTCTACAGTGGGAGGTATGTCGGGCTGTGATGGTTACGTAAAGGTGTTAGGGATCTCGGGCCGTGATGGTTACTGGACAGTGGGAGGTATGTCGGTTTCTGATGGTTACTGTACAGTGGGAGGTATGTCGGGGTGTGACGGTTCCTGTACAGAGGGAGGTATGTCGGAGTGTGAGAGTTACTGTACAGTGGGAGGTATGTCAGAACGTGATGGTTACTGTACAGTGGGAGGTATGTCGGGGTGTGATGATTACTGTACAGCGGGAGGAATGTCGGGGTGTGATGGTTACTGTACAGTGGGAGGTATGTCGAGCTGTGATGGTTACTGCACAGTGGGAGGTATGTCGGGCTGTGATGGTTACTGTACAGTTGGAGTTATGTCGGGGTGTGATGGTTACTGTACAGTGGGTGGTATGTCGGCGTGTGATGGTTACTGTACAGTGAGAGGTATGTCAGGGTGCGATTGTAACTGTACAGTTGGAGTTATGTCGGGGTGTGATGGTTACTGTACAGTGGGAGGTGTGTCGGGGTGTGATGGTTACTGTACAGTGGGAGGTATGTCAGGGTGTGATGGTAACTGTACAATGGGAGGTATGTCCGGTTGTGATGGTTATTCTACAGTGGGAGGTATGTAGGGGTGTGATGGTTACTGTACAGTGGGATATATATCGGGCCGTGATGGTTACTGTACAGTGGGAGGAATATCGGGGTGTGATGGTTACTGTACAGCGGGAGGTATGTCGGGGTTTGACGGTTACTGTACTTTGGGAGGTATTTTGGGGTGTGATGGTTAATGTACAGTGGGAGGTATTTCGGGGTGTGATAGTTACTTTACAATGGGAGGTATGTCGGCTTGTGATGGTTACTGTACAGTGGGAGGTATGTCGGGGTGTGATGGATACTGTACAGTGGGAGGTATGTCGGGGTGTGATAGTTACTGTACACTGGGAGGTATGTCGGGCTGTGATGGTTACGTAAAGGTGGGAGGGATCTCGGGCCGTGATGGTTACTGGTCAGTGGTAGGTATGTCGGTGTGTGATGGTTACTGTACAGTGGGAGGTATGTCGGGACGTGATGGTTTCTGTACAGTGAGAGTTATGTCGGAGTGTGATGGTTACTGTACAGTGAGAGGTATGTCGGGGTGTGATGGTTACTGTACAGCGGGAGGTATGTAGGGGTGTGATGGTTATTGTACAGTGAGAGATATGTCGGGCCGTAATGGTTACTGTACAGTGGGAGGTATGTCGGGGTGTGATGGTTACTGTACAGTGGGAGTTATGGCGGACCGTGATTGTTAACTGTACAGTGAGAGGTATGTCGGGCCGTGTTAGGTACTGTACAATGGGAGGTATGTCGGGGTGTGATGGTTCCTGTACAGTGGGAGGTATGTCGGGATGTGATGGTTACTGTACAGTGGGAGGTATGTCGGTGTGTGATGGTTACTGTACAGTGGGAGGTATGTCGGGACGTGATGGTTACTGTACTGTGGGAGGGATGTCGTGCCGTGATGGTTACTGGGCAGTGGGAGGTATGTCGGTGTGTGATGGTTACTGTACAGTGGGAGGTATGTCGGGGTGTGACGGTTCCTGTACAGAGGGAGGTATGTCGGGGTGTGATAGTTTCTGTACAGTGGGAGGTATGTCGGAACGTGATGGTTACTGTACAGTGGGAGGTATGTCGGGGTGTGATGGTTACTGTACAATGGGAGGTATGTCGGCGTGTGATGGTTAATGTACAGTGGGAGGTATGTCGGGGTGTGATGGTTACTGTACAGTGGGAGGTATGTCGGGGTGTGTTAGTTACTGTACAGTGGGATGTATGTAGGGGTGTGATGGTTACTGTGCAGTGGGAGGTATGTCGGTGTGTGATGGTTACTGTACAGTGGGAGGTACGTCGGGACGTGATGGTTACTGTACAGTGAGAGTTATGTCGGGGTGTGATGGTTACTGTACAGTGAGAGGTATGTCGGGGTGCGATGGTTACTGTACAGTAGGAGGTATGTCTGGATGTGATGGTTACTGTACAGCGGGAGGTATGTAGGGGTGTGATGGTTATTGTACAGTGAGAGATATGTCGGGCCGTAATGGTTACTGTACAGTGGGAGGTATGTCGGACCGTGATGGTTACTGTACAGTGGGAGTTATGGCGGACCGTGATTGTTAACTGTACAGTGAGAGGTATGTCGGGCCGTGATAGGTACTGTACAATGGGAGGTATGTCGGGGTGTGATGGTTCCTGTACAATGGGAGGTATGTCGTAATGTGATGGTTACTGTACAGTGGGAGGTATGTCGGTCTGTGATGGTTACTGTACAGTGGGAGGTATGTCGGGGTGTGATGGTTACTGTACAATGGGAGGTATGTCGGCGTGTGATGGTTACTGTACAGTGGGAGGTATGTCGGGGTGTGATGGTTACTGTACAGTGGGAGGTATGTCGGGGTGTGATGGTTACTGTACAGTGGGAGGTATGTCGGGGTGTGTTAGTTACTGTACAGTGGGAGGTATGTAGGGGTGTGATGGTTATTGTACTGTGAGAGATATGTCGGGCCGTAATGGTTGCTGTACAGTGGGAGGTATGTCGGACCGTGATGGTTACTGTACAGTGGGAGGTATGGCGGACCGTGATTGTTAACTGTACAGTGAGAGGTATGTCGGGCCGTGATAGGTACTGTACAATGGGAGGTATGTCGTCGTGTGATGGTTCCTGTACAGTGGGAGGTATGTCGGGATGTGATGGTTACTGTACAGCGGGAGGTATGTAGGGGTGTGATGGTTACTGTACAGTGAGAGGTAAGTCGGGCCGTGATGGTTACTGTACAGTGAGAGGTATGTCGGGCCGTGATGGTTACTGTACAATGGAAGGTATGTCGTAATGTGATGGTTACTGTACAGTGGGAGGTATGTCGGTGTGTGATGGTTACTGTACAGTGGGAGGTATGTCGGAACGTGATGGTTACTGTACTGTGGGAGGGATGTTGGGCCGTGATGGTTACTGGGCTGTGGGAGGTATGTCGGTGTGTGATGGTTACTGTACAGTGGGAGGTATGTCGGGGTGTGACGGTTCCTGTACAGAGGGAGGTATGTCGGGGTGTGATAGTTACTGTACAGTGGGAGGTATGTCGGAACGTGATGGTTACTGTACAGTGGGAGGTATGTCGGGTTGTGATGGGTACTGTACAATGGGAGGTATGTCGGCGTGTGATGGTTACTGTACAGTGGGAGGTATGTCGGGATGTGATGGTTACTGTACAGTGGGAGGTATGTCGGGGTGTGATAGTTACTGTACAGTGGGAGGTATGTCGGGCTGTGATGGTTACGTAAAGGTGGGAGGGATCTCGGGCCGTGATGGTGACTGGTCAGTGGGAGGTATGTCGGTTTGTGATGTTTACTGTACAGTGGGAGGTAACTCCGGGTGTGACGGTTCCAGTACAGAGGGAGGAATGTCGGGGTGTGATAGTTACTGTACAGTGCGAGGTATGTCGGGGTGTGATGGTTACTGTACAGTGGGAGGTGTGTCGGTGTGTGATGGTTACTGTACAGTGGGAGGTATGTCGGGGTGTGATGATTACTGTACAGCGGGAGGAATGTCGGGGTGTGATGGTTACTGTACAGTGGGAGGTATGTCGAGCTGTGATGGATACTGCACAGTGGGAGGTCTGTCGGGCTGTGATGGTTACTGTACAGTTGGAGTTATGTCGGGGTGGGATGGTTACTGTACAGTGGGAGGTGTGTCGGCATGTGATGGTTACTGTACAGTGAGAGGTATGTCAGGGTGGGATTGTAACTGTACTGTTGGAGTTATGTCGGGGTGTGATGGTTACTGTACAGTGGGAGGTGTGTCGGTGTGTGATGGTTACTGTACAGTGGGAGGTATGTCAGGGTGTGATGGTTACTGTACAGTGGGATATATGTCGGGCCGTGATGGTTACTGTACAGGGGGTGGAATATCGGGGTGTGATGGTTACTGTACAGCGGGAGGTATGTCGGGGTTTGACGGTTACTGTACTTTGGGAGGTACGTTGGGGTGTAATGGTTAATGAACAGTGGGAGGTATGTCGGGGTGTGATGGTTACTTTACAATGGGAGGTATGTCGGCGTGTGATGGTTACTGTACAGTGGGGGGTATGTCGGGGTGTGATGGTTACTGGACAGTGGGAGGTATGTCGGGGTGTGATAGTGACTGTACACTGGGAGGTATGTCGGGCTGTGATGGTTACGTAAAGGTGGGAGGGATCTCGGGCCGTGATGGTTACTGGTCAGTGGGAGGTATGTTGGTTTGTGATGTTTACTGTACAGTGGGAGGTATGTCGGGGTGTGATGGTTACTGTACAGTGGGAGGTATGTCGGGGTGTGATGGTTACTGTGCAGTGGGAGGTATGTCGGTGTGTGATGGTTACTGTACAGTGGGAGGTATGTCGGGACGTGATGGTTACTGTACAGTGAGAGGTATGTCGGGGTCCGATGGTTACTGTACAGTGGGAGGTATGTCTGGATGTGATGGTTACTGTACAGCGATAGGTATGTCGGGGTGTGATGGTTATTGTACAGTGAGAGATATGTCGGGCCGTAATGGTTACTGTACAGTGGGAGGTATGTCGGACCGTGATGGTTACTGTACAGTGGGAGTTATGGCGGACCGTGATTGTTAACTGTACAGTGAGAGGTATGTCAGGCCGTGATAGGTACTGTACAATGGGAGATATGTCGGGGTGTGATGGTTCCTGTACAGTGGGAGGTATGTCGGGATGTGATGGTTACTGTACAATGGGAGGTATGTCGTAATGTGATGGTTACTGTACAGTGGGAGGTATGTCGGTGTGTGATGGTTACTGTACAGTGGGAGGTATGTCGGGACGTGATGGTTACTGTACTGTGGGAGGGATGTCGTGCCGTGATTGTTACTGGGCAGTGGGAGGTATGTCGGAACGTGATGGTTACTGTACAGTGGGAGGTATGTCGGGGTGTGATGATTACTGCACAGCGGGAGGAATGTCGGGGTGTGATGGTTACTGTACAGTGGGAGGTATGTCGAGCTGTGATGGTTACTGCACAGTGGGAGCTATGTCGGGCTGTGATGGTTACTGTACAGTTGGAGTTATGTCGGGGTGTGATGGTTACTGTACAGTGGGAGGTGTGTCGGCGTGTGATGGTTACGTAAAGGTGGGAGGGATCTCGGGCCGTGATGGTGACTGGTCAGTGGGAGTTATGTCGGTTTGTGATGTTTACTGTACCGTGGGAGGTAACTCCGGGTGTGACGGTTCCAGTACAGAGGGAGGAATGTCGGGGTGTGATAGTTACTGTACAGTGCGAGGTATGTCGGGGTGTGATAGTTACTGTACAGTGGGAGGTATGTCGGAACGTGATGGTTACTGTACAGTGGGAGGTATGTCGGTGTGTGATGGTTACTGTACAGTGGGAGGTATGTCGGGACGTGATGGTTACTGTACTGTGGGAGGAATGTCGTGCCGTGATGGTTACTGGGCAGTGGGAGGTATGTCGGAACGTGATGGTTACTGTACAGTGGGAGGTATGTCGGGGTGTGATGATTACTGTACAGCGGGAGGAATGTCGGGGTGTGATGGTTACTGTACAGTGGGAGGTATGTCGAGCTGTGATGGTTACTGCACAGTGGGAGGTATGTCGGGCTGTGATGGTTACTGTACAGTTGGAGTTATGTCGGGGTGTGATGGTTACTGTACAGTGGGAGGTGTGTCAGCGTGTGATGGTTACGTAAAGGTGGGAGGGATCTCGGGCCGTGATGGTGACTGGTCAGTGGGAGGTATGTCGGTTTGTGATGTTTACTGTACAGTGGGAGGCAACTCCGGGTGTGACGGTTCCAGTACAGAGGGAGGAATGTCGGGGTGTGATAGTTACTGTACAGTGCGAGGTATGTCGGGGTGTGATAGTTACTGTACAGTGGGAGGTATGTCGGAACGTGATGGTTACTGTACAGTGGGAGGTATGTCGGGGTGTGATGATTACTGTACAGCGGGAGGAATGTCGGGGTGTGATGGTTACTGTACAGTGGGAGGTATGTCGAGCTGTGATGGTTACTGCACAGTGGGAGGTATGTCGGGCTGTGATGGTTACTGTACAGTTGGAGTTATGTCGGGGTGTGATGTTTACTGTATAGTGGGAGGTATGTCGGAACGTGATGGTTACTGTACAGTGGGAGGTATGTCGGGGTGTGATGATTACTGTACAGCGGGAGGAATGTCGGGGTGTGATGGTTACTGTACAGTGGGAGGTATGTCGAGCTGTGATGGTTACTGCACAGTGGGAGGTATGTCGGGCTGTGATGGTTACTGTACAGTGGGAGGTGTGTCGGCGTGTGATGGTTACTGTACAGTGAGAGGTATGTCAGGGTGGGATTGTAACTGTACAGTTGGAGTTATGTCGGGGTGTGATAGTTACTGTACAGTGGGAGGTATGTCGGAACTTACTGGTTATTGTACAGTGGGAGGTATGCCGAGGTGTGATGGTTACTGTACAGCGGGAGGTATGTCGGGGTGTGATGGTTATTGTACAGTGGGAGGTATGTCGGTGTGTGATAGTTACTGTTCAGTGGGAGGTATGTCGGGGTGTGATGGTTACTGTACAGTGGGAGGTATGTCGGGGTGTGATGGTTACTGTAATATGGGAGGTATGTCGGTCCGCGATGGTTACTGTACAGGGGGAGGGATGTCGGTGTGTGATGGTTACTGTACAGTGGGAGGTATGTCGGGGTGTGATGGTTACTGTACAGTGGGAGGTATGTCGGGGTGTGATGGTTACTGTACAGTGGGAGGTATGTCGGGGTGTGATGGTTACTGTACAGTGGGAGGTATGTCGGGGTGTGATGGTTAGTGTACAGTGGGAGGTATGTCGATGTGTGATGGTTACTGTACAGTGGGAGGTATGTCGGTGTGTGATGATTACTGTACAGTGGGAGGTATGTCGGGACGTGATGGTTACTGTACAGTGAGAGTTATGTCGGGGTGTGATGGTTACTGTACAGTGAGAGGTATGTCGGGGTGCGATGGTTACTGTACAGTGGGAGGTATATCTGGATGTGATGGTTCCTGTACAGCGGGAGGTATGTAGGGGTGTGATGGTTATTGTACAGTGAGTGATATGTCGGGCCGTGATGGTTACTGTACAGTGGGAGGTATGTCGGACCGTGATGGTTACTGTACAGTGGGAGTTATGGCGGACCGTGATTGTTAACTGTACAGTGAGAGGTATGTCGGGCCGTGATAGGTACTGTACAATGGGAGGTATGTCGGGGTGTGATGGTTCCTGTACAGTGGGAGGTATGTCGGGATGTGATGGTTACTGTACAGCGGGAGGTATGTAGGGGTGTGATGGTTACTATACAGTGAGAGGTAAGTCGGGCCGTGATGGTTACTGTACCGTGAGAGGTATGTAGGGCCGTGATGGTTACTGTACAATGGGAGGTATGTCGTAATGTGATGGTTACTGTACAGTGGGAGGTATGTCGGGGTGTGATGATTACTGTACAGCGGGAGGAATGTCGGGGTGTGATGGTTACTGTACAGTGGGAGGTATGTCGAGCTGTGATGGTTACTGCACAGTGGGAGGTATGTCGGGCTGTGATGGTTACTGTACAGTGGGAGGTGTGTCGGCGTGTGATGGTTACTGTACAGTGAGAGGTATGTCAGGGTGGGATTGTAACTGTACAGTTGGAGTTATGTCGGGGTGTGATAGTTACTGTACAGTGGGATGTATGTCGGAACTTACTGGTTATTGTACAGTGGGAGGTATGCCGAGGTGTGATGGTTACTGTACAGCGGGAGGTATGTCGGGGTGTGATGGTTATTGTACAGTGGGAGGTATGTCGGTGTGTGATAGTTACTGTTCAGTGAGAGGTATGTCGGGGTGTGATGGTTACTGTACAGTGGGAGGTATGTCGGGGTGTGATGGTTACTGTAATATGGGAGGTATGTCGGTCCGCGATGGTTACTGTACAGGGGGAGGGATGTCGGTGTGTGATGGTTACTGTACAGTGGGAGGTATGTCGGGGTGTGATGGTTACTGTACAGTGGGAGGTATGTCGGGGTGTGATGGTTACTGTACAGTGGGAGGTATGTCGGGGTGTGATGGTTACTGTACAGTGGGAGGTATGTCGGGGTGTGATGGTTAGTGTACAGTGGGAGGTATGTCGATGTGTGATGGTTACTGTACAGTGGGAGGTATGTCGGTGTGTGATGGTTACTGTACAGTGGGAGGTATGTCGGGACGTGATGGTTACTGTACAGTGAGAGTTATGTCGGGGTGTGATGGTTACTGTACAGTGAGAGGTATGTCGGGGTGCGATGGTTACTGTACAGTGGGAGGTATATCTGGATGTGATGGTTCCTGTACAGCGGGAGGTATGTAGGGGTGTGATGGTTATTGTACAGTGAGTGATATGTCGGGCCGTGATGGTTACTGTACAGTGGGAGGTATGTCGGACCGTGATGGTTACTGTACAGTGGGAGTTATGGCGGACCGTGATTGTTAACTGTACAGTGAGAGGTATGTCGGGCCGTGATAGGTACTGTACAATGGGAGGTATGTCGGGGTGTGATGGTTCCTGTACAGTGGGAGGTATGTCGGGATGTGATGGTTACTGTACAGCGGGAGGTATGTAGGGGTGTGATGGTTACTATACAGTGAGAGGTAAGTCGGGCCGTGATGGTTACTGTACCGTGAGAGGTATGTAGGGCCGTGATGGTTACTGTACAATGGGAGGTATGTCGTAATGTGATGGTTACTGTACAGTGGGAGGTATGTCGGTGTGTGATGGTTACTGTACAGTGGGAGATATGTCGGGGTGTGATGGTTACTGTACAGAGGGAGGTATGTCGGCGTGTGATGGTTACTGTACAGTGGGAGGTATGTCGGGGTGTGATGGTTACTGGACAGTGGGAGGTATGTCGGGGTGTGATAGTTACTGTACAGTGGGAGGTATGTCGGGCTGTGATGGTTACGTAAAGGTGGGAGGGATCTCGGGCCGTGATGGTGACTGGTCAGTGGGAGGTATGTCGGTTTGTGATGTTTACTGTACAGTGGGAGGTAACTCCGGGTGTGACGGTTCCAGTACAGAGGGAGGAATGTCGGGGTGTGATAGTTACTGTACAGTGCGAGGTATGTCGGGGTGTGATAGTTACTGTACAGTGGGAGGTATGTCGGAACTTGATGGTTACTGTACAGTGGGAGGTATGCCGAGGTGTGATGGTTACTGTACAGCGGGAGGTATGTCGGGGTGTGATGGTTATTGTACAGTGGGAGGTATGTCGGTGTGTGATAGTTACTGTTCAGTGGGAGGTATGTCAGACCGTGATGGTTACTGTACAATGGGAGGTATGTCGGGCCGTGTTGGTTACTGTACATTGGTAGGTATGTCGGGCTGTGATGGTTACTGTACAGTGGGAGGTATGTCGGGACGTGATGGTTACTGTACAGCGGGAGGTATGTCGGGGTGTGATGGTTACTGTACAGTGGGAGGTATGTCGGGGTGTGACGGTTACTGTAATATGGGAGGTATGTCGGTCCGCGATGGTTACTGTACAGGGGGAGGGATGTCGTTGTGTGATGGTTACTGTACAGTGGGAGGTATGTCGGGGTGTGATGGATCCTGTACAGTGGGAGGTATGTCGGGGTGTGATGGTTACTGTACAGTGGGAGGTATGTCGGGGTGTGATGGTTACTGTACAGTGGGAGGTATGTCGGGGTGTGATGGTTACTGTACAGTGGGAGGTATGTCGGTGTGTGATGGTTACTGGACAGTGGGAGGTATGTCGGGACGTGATGGTTACTGTACAGTGAGAGTTATGTCGGGGTGTGATGGTTACTGTACAGAGAGAGGTATGTCGGGGTGCGATGGTTACTGTACAGTGGGAGGTATATCTGGATGTGATGGTTACTGTACAGCGGGAGGTATGTAGGGGTGTGATGGTTATTGTACAGTGAGTGATATGTCGGGCCGTGATGGTTACTGTACAGTGGGAGGTATGTCGGACCGTGATGGTTACTGTACAGTGGGAGGTATGGCGGACCGTGATTGTTAACTGTACAGTGAGAGGTATGTCGGGCCGTGATAGGTACTGTACAATGGGAGGTATGTCGGGATGTGATGGTTACTGTACAGCGGGAGGTATGTCTGGCCGTGATGGTTACTGTACAGTGAGTGGTAAGTCGGGCCGTGATGGTTACTATAAGTGAGAGGTATGTCGGGCCGTGATGGTTACTGTACAATGGGAGGTATGTCGTAATGTGATGGTTACTGTACAGTGGGAGGTATGTCGGTGTGTGATGGTTACTGTACAGTGGGAGGTATGTCGGGACGTGATGGTCACTGTACTGTGGGAGGGATGTCGGGCCGTGATGGTTACTGGGCAGTGGGAAGTATGTCGGTGTGTGATGGTTACTGTACAGTGGGAGGTATGTCGGGGTGTGACGGTTCCTGTACAGAGGGAGGTATGTCGGTTTGCGATGGTTACTGTACAGGGAGAGGGATGTCGGTGTGTGATGGTTACTGTACAGTGGGAGGTATGTCGGGGTGTGATGGTTACTGTACAGTGGGAGGTATGTCGGGGTGTGATGGTTACTGTACAGTGGGAGGTATGTCGGGGTGTGTTGGTTACTGTACAGTGGGAGGTATGTCGGGGTGTGTTGGTTACTGTACAGTAGGAGGTATGTCGGGGTGTGATGGTTACTGTACAGTGAGAGAGATGTCGGGTTGTGATGGTTACTGTGCAGTGGGAGGTATGTCGGGACGTGATGGTTACTGTACTGTGGGAGGAATGTCGTGCCGTGATGGTTACTGGGCAGTGGGAGGTATGTCGGAACGTGATGGTTACTGTACAGTGGGAGGTATGTCGGGGTGTGATGATTACTGTACAGCGGGAGGAATGTCGGGGTGTGATGGTTACTGTACAGTGGGAGGTATGTCGAGCTGTGATGGTTACTGCACAGTGGGAGGTATGTCGGGCTGTGATGGTTACTGTACAGTTGGAGTTATGTCGGGGTGTGATGGTTACTGTACAGTGGGAGGTGTGTCGGCGTGTGATGGTTACGTAAAGGTGGGAGGGATCTCGGGCCGTGATGGTGACTGGTCAGTGGGAGGTATGTCGGTTTGTGATGTTTACTGTACAGTGGGAGGCAACTCCGGGTGTGACGGTTCCAGTACAGAGGGAGGAATGTCGGGGTGTGATAGTTACTGTACAGTGCGAGGTATGTCGGGGTGTGATAGTTACTGTACAGTGGGAGGTATGTCGGAACGTGATGGTTACTGTACAGTGGGAGGTATGTCGGGGTGTGATGATTACTGTACAGCGGGAGGAATGTCGGGGTGTGATGGTTACTGTACAGTGGGAGGTATGTCGAGCTGTGATGGTTACTGCACAGTGGGAGGTATGTCGGGCTGTGATGGTTACTGTACAGTTGGAGTTATGTCGGGGTGTGATGTTTACTGTATAGTGGGAGGTATGTCGGAACGTGATGGTTACTGTACAGTGGGAGGTATGTCGGGGTGTGATGATTACTGTACAGCGGGAGGAATGTCGGGGTGTGATGGTTACTGTACAGTGGGAGGTATGTCGAGCTGTGATGGTTACTGCACAGTGGGAGGTATGTCGGGCTGTGATGGTTACTGTACAGTGGGAGGTGTGTCGGCGTGTGATGGTTACTGTACAGTGAGAGGTATGTCAGGGTGGGATTGTAACTGTACAGTTGGAGTTATGTCGGGGTGTGATAGTTACTGTACAGTGGGAGTTATGTCGGAACTTACTGGTTATTGTACAGTGGGAGGTATGCCGAGGTGTGATGGTTACTGTACAGCGGGAGGTATGTCGGGGTGTGATGGTTATTGTACAGTGGGAGGTATGTCGGTGTGTGATAGTTACTGTTCAGTGGGAGGTATGTCGGGGTGTGATGGTTACTGTACAGTGGGAGGTATGTCGGGGTGTGATGGTTACTGTAATATGGGAGGTATGTCGGTCCGCGATGGTTACTGTACAGGGGGAGGGATGTCGGTGTGTGATGGTTACTGTACAGTGGGAGGTATGTCGGGGTGTGATGGTTACTGTACAGTGGGAGGTATGTCGGGGTGTGATGGTTACTGTACAGTGGGAGGTATGTCGGGGTGTGATGGTTACTGTACAGTGGGAGGTATGTCGGGGTGTGATGGTTAGTGTACAGTGGGAGGTATGTCGATGTGTGATGGTTACTGTACAGTGGGAGGTATGTCGGTGTGTGATGATTACTGTACAGTGGGAGGTATGTCGGGACGTGATGGTTACTGTACAGTGAGAGTTATGTCGGGGTGTGATGGTTACTGTACAGTGAGAGGTATGTCGGGGTGCGATGGTTACTGTACAGTGGGAGGTATATCTGGATGTGATGGTTCCTGTACAGCGGGAGGTATGTAGGGGTGTGATGGTTATTGTACAGTGAGTGATATGTCGGGCCGTGATGGTTACTGTACAGTGGGAGGTATGTCGGACCGTGATGGTTACTGTACAGTGGGAGTTATGGCGGACCGTGATTGTTAACTGTACAGTGAGAGGTATGTCGGGCCGTGATAGGTACTGTACAATGGGAGGTATGTCGGGGTGTGATGGTTCCTGTACAGTGGGAGGTATGTCGGGATGTGATGGTTACTGTACAGCGGGAGGTATGTAGGGGTGTGATGGTTACTATACAGTGAGAGGTAAGTCGGGCCGTGATGGTTACTGTACCGTGAGAGGTATGTAGGGCCGTGATGGTTACTGTACAATGGGAGGTATGTCGTAATGTGATGGTTACTGTACAGTGGGAGGTATGTCGGGGTGTGATGATTACTGTACAGCGGGAGGAATGTCGGGGTGTGATGGTTACTGTACAGTGGGAGGTATGTCGAGCTGTGATGGTTACTGCACAGTGGGAGGTATGTCGGGCTGTGATGGTTACTGTACAGTGGGAGGTGTGTCGGCGTGTGATGGTTACTGTACAGTGAGAGGTATGTCAGGGTGGGATTGTAACTGTACAGTTGGAGTTATGTCGGGGTGTGATAGTTACTGTACAGTGGGATGTATGTCGGAACTTACTGGTTATTGTACAGTGGGAGGTATGCCGAGGTGTGATGGTTACTGTACAGCGGGAGGTATGTCGGGGTGTGATGGTTATTGTACAGTGGGAGGTATGTCGGTGTGTGATAGTTACTGTTCAGTGAGAGGTATGTCGGGGTGTGATGGTTACTGTACAGTGGGAGGTATGTCGGGGTGTGATGGTTACTGTAATATGGGAGGTATGTCGGTCCGCGATGGTTACTGTACAGGGGGAGGGATGTCGGTGTGTGATGGTTACTGTACAGTGGGAGGTATGTCGGGGTGTGATGGTTACTGTACAGTGGGAGGTATGTCGGGGTGTGATGGTTACTGTACAGTGGGAGGTATGTCGGGGTGTGATGGTTACTGTACAGTGGGAGGTATGTCGGGGTGTGATGGTTAGTGTACAGTGGGAGGTATGTCGATGTGTGATGGTTACTGTACAGTGGGAGGTATGTCGGTGTGTGATGGTTACTGTACAGTGGGAGGTATGTCGGGACGTGATGGTTACTGTACAGTGAGAGTTATGTCGGGGTGTGATGGTTACTGTACAGTGAGAGGTATGTCGGGGTGCGATGGTTACTGTACAGTGGGAGGTATATCTGGATGTGATGGTTCCTGTACAGCGGGAGGTATGTAGGGGTGTGATGGTTATTGTACAGTGAGTGATATGTCGGGCCGTGATGGTTACTGTACAGTGGGAGGTATGTCGGACCGTGATGGTTACTGTACAGTGGGAGTTATGGCGGACCGTGATTGTTAACTGTACAGTGAGAGGTATGTCGGGCCGTGATAGGTACTGTACAATGGGAGGTATGTCGGGGTGTGATGGTTCCTGTACAGTGGGAGGTATGTCGGGATGTGATGGTTACTGTACAGCGGGAGGTATGTAGGGGTGTGATGGTTACTATACAGTGAGAGGTAAGTCGGGCCGTGATGGTTACTGTACCGTGAGAGGTATGTAGGGCCGTGATGGTTACTGTACAATGGGAGGTATGTCGTAATGTGATGGTTACTGTACAGTGGGAGGTATGTCGGTGTGTGATGGTTACTGTACAGTGGGAGATATGTCGGGGTGTGATGGTTACTGTACAGAGGGAGGTATGTCGGCGTGTGATGGTTACTGTACAGTGGGAGGTATGTCGGGGTGTGATGGTTACTGGACAGTGGGAGGTATGTCGGGGTGTGATAGTTACTGTACAGTGGGAGGTATGTCGGGCTGTGATGGTTACGTAAAGGTGGGAGGGATCTCGGGCCGTGATGGTGACTGGTCAGTGGGAGGTATGTCGGTTTGTGATGTTTACTGTACAGTGGGAGGTAACTCCGGGTGTGACGGTTCCAGTACAGAGGGAGGAATGTCGGGGTGTGATAGTTACTGTACAGTGCGAGGTATGTCGGGGTGTGATAGTTACTGTACAGTGGGAGGTATGTCGGAACTTGATGGTTACTGTACAGTGGGAGGTATGCCGAGGTGTGATGGTTACTGTACAGCGGGAGGTATGTCGGGGTGTGATGGTTATTGTACAGTGGGAGGTATGTCGGTGTGTGATAGTTACTGTTCAGTGGGAGGTATGTCAGACCGTGATGGTTACTGTACAATGGGAGGTATGTCGGGCCGTGATGGTTACTGTACATTGGTAGGTATGTCGGGCTGTGATGGTTACTGTACAGTGGGAGGTATGTCGGGACGTGATGGTTACTGTACAGCGGGAGGTATGTCGGGGTGTGATGGTTACTGTACAGTGGGAGGTATGTCGGGGTGTGACGGTTACTGTAATATGGGAGGTATGTCGGTCCGCGATGGTTACTGTACAGGGGGAGGGATGTCGTTGTGTGATGGTTACTGTACAGTGGGAGGTATGTCGGGGTGTGATGGATCCTGTACAGTGGGAGGTATGTCGGGGTGTGATGGTTACTGTACAGTGGGAGGTATGTCGGGGTGTGATGGTTACTGTACAGTGGGAGGTATGTCGGGGTGTGATGGTTACTGTACAGTGGGAGGTATGTCGGTGTGTGATGGTTACTGGACAGTGGGAGGTATGTCGGGACGTGATGGTTACTGTACAGTGAGAGTTATGTCGGGGTGTGATGGTTACTGTACAGTGAGAGGTATGTCGGGGTGCGATGGTTACTGTACAGTGGGAGGTATATCTGGATGTGATGGTTACTGTACAGCGGGAGGTATGTAGGGGTGTGATGGTTATTGTACAGTGAGTGATATGTCGGGCCGTGATGGTTACTGTACAGTGGGAGGTATGTCGGACCGTGATGGTTACTGTACAGTGGGAGGTATGGCGGACCGTGATTGTTAACTGTACAGTGAGAGGTATGTCGGGCCGTGATAGGTACTGTACAATGGGAGGTATGTCGGGATGTGATGGTTACTGTACAGCGGGAGGTATGTCTGGCCGTGATGGTTACTGTACAGTGAGTGGTAAGTCGGGCCGTGATGGTTACTATAAGTGAGAGGTATGTCGGGCCGTGATGGTTACTGTACAATGGGAGGTATGTCGTAATGTGATGGTTACTGTACAGTGGGAGGTATGTCGGTGTGTGATGGTTACTGTACAGTGGGAGGTATGTCGGGACGTGATGGTCACTGTACTGTGGGAGGGATGTCGGGCCGTGATGGTTACTGGGCAGTGGGAAGTATGTCGGTGTGTGATGGTTACTGTACAGTGGGAGGTATGTCGGGGTGTGACGGTTCCTGTACAGAGGGAGGTATGTCGGTTTGCGATGGTTACTGTACAGGGAGAGGGATGTCGGTGTGTGATGGTTACTGTACAGTGGGAGGTATGTCGGGGTGTGATGGTTACTGTACAGTGGGAGGTATGTCGGGGTGTGATGGTTACTGTACAGTGGGAGGTATGTCGGGGTGTGTTGGTTACTGTACAGTGGGAGGTATGTCGGGACGTGATGGTTACTGTACAGTGAGAGTTATGTCGGGGTGTGATGGTTACTGTACAGTGGGAGGTATGTCGGACCTTGATGGTTACTGTACAGTGGGAGGAATGTCGGACTGTGATTGTTAACTGTACAGTGAGAGGTATGTCGGGCCGTGATAGGTACTGTACAATGGGAGGTATGTCGGGGTGTGATGGTTACTGTACAGCGGGAGGTATGTAGGGGTGTGATGGTTACTGTACAGTGAGAGGTAAGTCGGGCCGTGATGGTTACTGTACAGTGAGAGGTATGTCGGGCCGTGATGGTTACTGTACAATGGGAGGTATGTCGTAATGTGATGGTTACTGTACAGTGGGAGGTATGTTGTAACCTGATGGTTGCTGTACAGTGTGAAGTATGTCGGGCCGTGATGGTTACTGTACAGTGGGAGATCTGTCGGGGTGTGATGGTTACTGTACAGCGGAAGGTATGTCGGGGTGTGATGGTTACTGTACAATGGGAGGTATGTAGGGATGTGATGGTTACTGTACAGTGAGAGAGATGTCGGGTTGTGATGGTTACTGTGCAGTGGGAGGTATGTCGGGGTGTGATAGTTACTGTACATTGGGAGGTAGTTCGGGGTGTGATGGTTACTGTACAGTGGGAGGTATGTCAGACAGTGATGGTTACTGTACAGTGTGAGGTAGGTCGGAACGTCATGGTTACTGTACAGTGGGAGGTATGTCGGGCCGTGACGGTTACGGTAAAGAGGGAGGTATGTCGGGGTATGATGGTTACTGAACAGTGGAAGGTATGTCAGAACGTGATTGTTACTGTACAGTGGCAGGTATGTCGGGATGTGACGGTTACTGTACAGTGGTAGGTATGTCGGAATGTGATGGTTCCTGTACAGTCGAGGTATGTCGGGGTGTGATGGTTACTGTACAGTGGGAGGTATGTCGGGCCGTGATTGTTACTGTACAGTGGAAGGTATGTCAGACAGTCATGGTTACTGTACAGTGGGAGGTATGTCGGGCTGTGATGGTTACTGTACAGTGGGGGGTATGTCGGGGTGTGATGGTTACTGTACAGTGGGAGGTATGTCGGGGTGTGATGGTTACTGTACTGTGGGAGATATGTCGGGGTGTGATGGTTACTGGACATTGGGAGGTATGTCGGGGTGTGATGGTTACTGTACAGGGGTAGTTATGTTGGTGTGTGGTGGTTACTGTACATTGGGAGGTATGTTGGGGTGTGATGGTTACTGTACAGTGGGAGGTATGTCGGGCCGTGATGGTTACTGTACAGTGGGAGGTATGTCGGGGTGTGATAGTTACTGTACAGTGGGATGTATGTCGGGCCGTGATGGTTACTGTACATTGGGAGGTATGTTGGGGTGTGATGGTTCCTGTACAGTGGGAGGTATGTCGGGCCGTGATGGTTTCTGTACAGTGGGAGGGATGTCGGTGTGGGATGGTTACTGTACAGTGGGAGGTATGTCGGGGTGTGATGGTTACTGTACAGTGGGAGGTATGTCGGCGTGTGATGGTTACTGTACAGTGGGAGTTATGTCGGGACGTGATGGTTACTGTACAGTGAGAGTTATGTCGGGGTGTGATGGTTACTGTACAGTGAGAGGTATGTCGGGGTGCGATGGTTACTGTACAGTGGGAGGTATGTCTGGATGTAATGGTTACTGTCCAGCGGGAGGTATGTCGGGGTGTGATGGTTACTGTACAGTGGGCGGTATGTCGGGACGTGATGGTTACTGTACAGTGAGAGTTATGTCGGGGTGTGATGGTTACTGTACAGTGAGAGGTATGTCGGGGTGCGATGGTTACTGTACAGTGAGAGTTATGTCGGGGTGTGATGGTTACTGTACAGTGAGAGGTATGTCGGGGTGCGATGGTTACTGTACAGTGGGAGGTATGTCTGGATGTGATGGTTACTGTACAGCGGGAGGTATGTAGGGGTGTGATGGTTATTGTACAGTGAGAGATATGTCGGGCCATGATGGTTACTGTACAGTGGGAGGTATGTCGGACCGTGATGGTTACTGTACAGTGGGAGGTATGTCGGACCGTGATTGTTAACTGTACAGTGAGAGGTATGTCGGGCCGTGATGGTTACTGTACAATGGGAGGTATGTCGGGGTGTGATGGTTCCTGTACAGTGGGAGGTATGTCGGGATGTGATGGTTACTGTACAGCGGGAGGTATGTAGGGGTGTGATGGTTACTGTACAGTGAGAGGTAAGTCGGGCCGTGATGGTTACTGTACAGTGAGAGGGATGTCGGGCCGTGATGGTTACTGTACAATGGGAGGTATGTCGTAATGTGATGGATACTGTACAGTGGGAGGTATGTCGGGATGTGATGGTTACTGTACAGTGGGAGGTATGTCGGGGTGTGATGGTTACTGTACAGTGGGAGGTATGTCGGGGTGTGATGGTTACTGTACAGTGAGAGGTATGTCGGGGTGTGATGGTTACTTTACAGTGGGAGGTATGTCCGTGTGTGATGGTTCCTGTACAGTGGGAGGTATGTCGGGGTGTGATGGTTACTGTACAGTGGGAGGTATGTCGGGGTGTGATGGTTACTGTACAGTGGGAGGTATGTCGGGACGTTATGGTTACTGTACAGTGAGAGATATGTCGGGGTGTGATGGTTACTGTACTGTGGGAGGTATGTCGGGGTGTGATGGTTACTGTACAGTGGGAGGTATGTCGGGGAGTGACGGTTCCTGTACAGTGGGAGTTATGTCGGTGTGTGGTGGTTACTGTACATTGGGAGGTAAATTGGGATGTGATGGTTACTGTACAGAGGGAGGTAGTTCGGGGAGTGATAGTTACTGTACAGTGGGAGGTATGTCGGAACGTGATGGTTACTGTACAGTGGGAGGTATGCCGCGGTGTGAGAGTTAATTTACAGTGGGAGGGATGTCGGGGTGTGATGGTTACTGTACAGCGGGAGGTAGGTCGGGGTGTGATTGTTACTGTACAGTGGGAGGTAAGTCGGGGTGTGATAGTTACTGTACAGTGGGAGGTATGTCAGGCCGTGATGGTTAATGTAGAGTGGGAGGTATGTCGGGGTGTGATGGTTACTGTACAGTGGGAGGGATGTTGGGGTGTGATGGTTACTGTACTGTGGGAGATATGTCGGGGTGTGATGGTTACTGTACAGTGGGAGGTATGTCGGGGTGTGATGGTTACTGTACAGTGGGAGTTATGTCGGTGTGTGGTGGTTACTCTACATTGGGAGGTATGTTGGGGTGTGATGGTTACTGTACAGTGGGAGGTATGTCGGGCCGTGATGGTTACTGTACAGTAGGAGGTATGTCGTTGTGTGATAGTGACTGTACAGTGGGAGGTATGTCGGGCCGTGATGGTTACTGTACATTGGGAGGTATGTCGGGGTGTGATGGTTACTGTACAGTGGGAGGTATGTCGGGGTGTGATGGTTACTGTACAGTGGGAGGTATGTCGGGGTGTGGTGGTTACTGTACATTGGGGGAATGTCAGGCCGTGAAAGTTACTGTACAGTGGGAGGGATGTCGAGGTGTGATGGTTACTGTACAGTGGGAGTTATGTCGGGATGTGATGGTTACTGTACAGCGGGAGGTATGTCGGGGATTGACGGTTACTGTACTTTGGGATGTATGTTGGGGTGTGATGGTTACTGTACAATGGGAGGTATGTCGGGGTGTGATGGTTACTGTACAGTGGGAGGTATGTCGGCGTGTGATGGTTACTGTACAGTGGGAGGTATGTCGGCGTGTGATGGTTACTGTACAGTGGGAGGTATGTCGGGGTGTGATGGTTTCTGAACAGTGGATGGTATGTCGGGCCGTGATGGTTACTGTACAGTGGGAGGTATGTCTGGCCGTGATGGTTACTGGTCAGTGGGAGGTATGTCGGTTTGTGATGTTTACTGTACAGTGGGAGGTATCTCGGGGTGTGACGGTTCCAGTACAGAGGGAGGAATGTCGGGGTGGGATAGTTACTGTACAGTGCGAGGTATGTCGGGGTGTGATAGTTACTGTACAGTGGGAGGTATGTCGGAACTTGATGGTTACTGTACAGTGGGATGTATGCCGAGGTGTGATGGTTACTGTACAGCGGGAGTTATGTCGGGGTGTGATGGTTTCTGAACAGTGGGAGGTATGTCGTTGTGTGATAGTTACTGTACAGTGGGAGGTATGTCAGGCCGTGATGGTTACTGTACAATGGGAGGTATGTCGGGCCGTGATGGTTACTGTACATTGGGAGCTATGTGGTGCTGTGATGGATACTGTACAGTGGGAGTTATATCGGGCCGTGATTGTTACTGTACAGTGGGAGGTATGTCGTGATGTGATGGTTACTGTACAATGGGAGGAATATCAGGCCGTGAAGGTTACTGTACAGTGGGAGGGATGTCGAGGTGTGATGTTTACTGTACAGTGCCAGGTATGTCGGGGTGTGATGGTTACTGTACAGCGGGAGGTATATCGGGGTGTGATGGCTACTGTACAGTGGGAGGTATGTCGGACCGTGATAGTTACTGTACAGTGGGAGGGATGTCGGGACGTGATAGTTACTGTACAGTGGGAGGGATGTCGGGGTGTGATGGTTACTGTACAGCGGAAGGTGTGTCGCGGTGTGATGGTTACTGTACAGCCGGAGGTATGTGGGTCCGCGATGGTTACTGTACAGGAGGAGGGATTTCGGGGTGTGATGGTTACTGTACAGTGGGTGGTATGTCGGGATGTGATGGTTACTGTATTATGGGAGGCATGTCGGTCCGCGATGGTTACTGTCCAGGGGGAGGGATGTCGGTGTGTGATGGTTACTGTACAGTGGGAGGTATGTCGGGGTGTGATGGTTACTGTACAGTGGGAGGTATGTCGGGGTGTGATGGTTACTGTACAGTGGGAGGTATGTCGGGGTGTGATGGTTACTGTACAGTGGGAGGTATGTCGGGACGTTATGGTTACTGTACAGTGAGAGTTATGTCGGGGTGTGATGGTTACTGTACAGTGAGAGGTATGTCGGGGTGCGATTGTTACTCTACAGTGGGAGGTATGTCTGGATGTGATGGTTACTGTACAGCGGGAGGTATGTAGGGGTGTGATGGTTATTGTACAGTGAGAGATATGTCAGGCCGTGATGGTTACTGTACAGTGGGAGGTATGTCGGGGTGTGATGGTTACTGTACAGTGGGAGGTATGTCGGTGTGTGATGGTTACTGTACAGTGGGAGGTATGTCGGGACGTTATGGTTACTGTACAGTGAGAGTTATGTTGGGGTGTGATGGTTACTGTACAGTGAGAGGTATGTCGGGGTGCGATTGTTACTCTACAGTGGGTGGTATGTCTGGATGTGATGGTTACTGTACAGCGGGAGGTATTTAGGGGTGTGATGGTTATTGTACAGTGAGAGGTATGTCGGGCCATGATAGGTACTGTACAATGGGAGGTATGTCGGGATGTGATGGTTCCTGTACGGTGGGAGGTATGTCGGGATGTGATGGTTACTGTACAGCGGGTGGTATGTAGGGGTGTGATGGTTACTGTACAGTGAGAGGTAAGTCGGGCCGTGATGGTTACTGTACAGTGAGAGGTATGTCGGGCCGTGATGGTTACTGTACAATGGGAGGTATGTCGTAATGTGATGGTTACTGTACATTGGGAGGTATGTCGGGCCGCGTTTGTTACTGTACAGTGGAAGGTATGTCAGACAGTCATGGTTACTGTACAGTGGGAGGTATGTCGGGCTGTGATGGTTACTGTACAGTGGGGGGTATGTCGGGGTGTGATGGTTACTGTACAGTGGGAGGTATGTCGGGGTGTGATGGTTACTGTACTGTGGGAGATATGTCGGGGTGTGATGGTTACTGGACAGTGGGAGGTATGTCGGGGTGTGATGGTTACTGTACAGGGGTAGTTATGTTGGTGTGTGGTGGTTACTATACATTGGGAGGTATGTTGGGGTGTGATGGTTACTGTACAGTGGGAGGTATGACGAGCCGTGATGGTTACTGTACAGTGGGAGGTATGTCGGGGTGTGATGGTTACTGTACAGTGGGAGGTATGTCGGGCCGTGATGGTTACTGTACAGTGGGAGGTATGTCGGGACGTTATGGTTACTGTACAGTGAGAGATATGTCGGGGTGTGATGGTTACTGTACTGTGGGAGGTATGTCGGGGTGTGATGGTTACTGTACAGTGGGAGGTATGTCGGGGTGTGACGGTTTCTGTACAGTGGGAGTTATGTCGGTGTGTGGTGGTTACTGTACATTGGGAGGTAAATTGGGATGTGATGGTTACTGTACAGAGGGAGGTAGTTCGGGGAGTGATAGTTACTGTACAGTGGGAGGTATGTCGGAACGTGATGGTTACTGTACAGTGGGAGGTATGCCGCGGTGTGAGAGTTAATTTACAGTGGGAGGGATGTCGGGGTGTGATGGTTACTGTACAGCGGGAGGTAGGTCGGGGTGTGATTGTTACTGTACAGTGGGAGGTAAGTCGGGGTGTGATAGTTACTGTACAGTGGGAGGTATGTCAGGCCGTAATGGTTAATGTACAGTGGGAGGTATGTCGGGGTGTGATGGTTACTGTACAGTGGGAGGGATGTTGGGGTGTGATGGTTACTGTACTGTGGGAGATATGTCGGGGTGTGATGGTTACTGTACAGTGGGAGGTATGTCGGGGTGTGATGGTTACTGTACAGTGGGAGTTATGTCGTTGTGTGGTGGTTACTCTACATTGGGAGGTATGTTGGGGTGTGATGGTTACTGTACAGTGGGAGGTATGTCGGGCCGTGATGGTTACTGTACAGTAGGAGGTATGTCGTTGTGTGATAGTTACTGTACAGTGGGAGGTATGTCGGGCCGTGATGGTTACTGTACATTGGGAGGTATGTCGGGGTGTGATGGTTACTGTACAGTGGGAGGTATGTCGGGGTGTGATGGTTACTGTACAGTGGGAGGTATGTCGGGGTGTGGTGGTTACTGTACATTGGGGGAATGTCAGGCCGTGAAAGTTACTGTACAGTGGGAGGGATGTCGAGGTGTGATGGTTACTGTACAGTGGGAGTTATGTCGGGATGTGATGGTTACTGTACAGCGGGAGGTATGTCGGGGATTGACGGTTACTGTACTTTGGGATGTATGTTGGGGTGTGATGGTTACTGTACAATGGGAGGTATGTCGGGGTGTGATGGTTACTGTACAGTGGGAGGTATGTCGGCGTGTGATGGTTACTGTACAGTGGGAGGTATGTCGGCGTGTGATGGTTACTGTACAGTGGGAGGTATGTCGGGGTGTGATGGTTTCTGAACAGTGGATGGTATGTCGGGCCGTGATGGTTACTGTACAGTGGGAGGTATGTCTGGCCGTGATGGTTACTGGTCAGTGGGAGGTATGTCGGTTTGTGATGTTTACTGTACAGTGGGAGGTATCTCGGGGTGTGACGGTTCCAGTACAGAGGGAGGAATGTCGGGGTGGGATAGTTACTGTACAGTGCGAGGTATGTCGGGGTGTGATAGTTACTGTACAGTGGGAGGTATGTCGGAACTTGATGGTTACTGTACAGTGGGATGTATGCCGAGGTGTGATGGTTACTGTACAGCGGGAGTTATGTCGGGGTGTGATGGTTTCTGAACAGTGGGAGGTATGTCGTTGTGTGATAGTTACTGTACAGTGGGAGGTATGTCAGGCCGTGATGGTTACTGTACAATGGGAGGTATGTCGGGCCGTGATGGTTACTGTACATTGGGAGCTATGTGGTGCTGTGATGGATACTGTACAGTGGGAGTTATATCGGGCCGTGATTGTTACTGTACAGTGGGAGGTATGTCGTGATGTGATGGTTACTGTACAATGGGAGGAATATCAGGCCGTGAAGGTTACTGTACAGTGGGAGGGATGTCGAGGTGTGATGTTTACTGTACAGTGCCAGGTATGTCGGGGTGTGATGGTTACTGTACAGCGGGAGGTATATCGGGGTGTGATGGTTACTGTACAGTGGGAGGGATGTCGAGGTGTGATGTTTACTGTACAGTGCCAGGTATGTCGGGGTGTGATAGTTACTGTACAGTGGGAGGGATGTCGGGGTGTGATGGTTACTGTACAGCGGAAGGTGTGTCGCGGTGTGATGGTTACTGTACAGCCGGAGGTATGTGGGTCCGCGATGGTTACTGTACAGGAGGAGGGATTTCGGGGTGTGATGGTTACTGTACAGTGGGTGGTATGTCGGGATGTGATGGTTACTGTATTATGGGAGGCATGTCGGTCCGCGATGGTTACTGTCCAGGGGGAGGGATGTCGGTGTGTGATGGTTACTGTACAGTGGGAGGTATGTCGGGGTGTGATGGTTACTGTACAGTGGGAGGTATGTCGGGGTGTGATGGTTACTGTACAGTGGGAGGTATGTCGGTGTGTGATGGTTACTGTACAGTGGGAGGTATGTCGGGACGTTATGGTTACTGTACAGTGAGAGTTATGTCGGGGTGTGATGGTTACTGTACAGTGAGAGGTATGTCGGGGTGCGATTGTTACTCTACAGTGGGAGGTATGTCTGGATGTGATGGTTACTGTACAGCGGGAGGTATGTAGGGGTGTGATGGTTATTGTACAGTGAGAGATATGTCAGGCCGTGATGGTTACTGTACAGTGGGAGGTATGTCGGGGTGTGATGGTTACTGTACAGTGGGAGGTATGTCGGTGTGTGATGGTTACTGTACAGTGGGAGGTATGTCGGGACGTTATGGTTACTGTACAGTGAGAGTTATGTTGGGGTGTGATGGTTACTGTACAGTGAGAGGTATGTCGGGGTGCGATTGTTACTCTACAGTGGGTGGTATGTCTGGATGTGATGGTTACTGTACAGCGGGAGGTATGTAGGGGTGTGATGGTTATTGTACAGTGAGAGGTATGTCGGGCCATGATAGGTACTGTACAATGGGAGGTATGTCGGGATGTGATGGTTCCTGTACGGTGGGAGGTATGTCGGGATGTGATGGTTACTGTACAGCGGGTGGTATGTAGGGGTGTGATGGTTACTGTACAGTGAGAGGTAAGTCGGGCCGTGATGGTTACTGTACAGTGAGAGGTATGTCGGGCCGTGATGGTTACTGTACAATGGGAGGTATGTCGTAATGTGATGGTTACTGTACATTGGGAGGTATGTCGGGCCGCGTTTGTTACTGTACAGTGGAAGGTATGTCAGACAGTCATGGTTACTGTACAGTGGGAGGTATGTCGGGCTGTGATGGTTACTGTACAGTGGGGGGTATGTCAGGGTGTGATGGTTACTGTACAGTGGGAGGTATGTCGGGGTGTGATGGTTACTGTACTGTGGGAGATATGTCGGGGTGTGATGGTTACTGGACAGTGGGAGGTATGTCGGGGTGTGATGGTTACTGTACAGGGGTAGTTATGTTGGTGTGTGGTGGTTACTATACATTGGGAGGTATGTTGGGGTGTGATGGTTACTGTACAGTGGGAGGTATGACGAGCCGTGATGGTTACTGTACAGTGGGAGGTATGTCGGGGTGTGATGGTTACTGTACAGTGGGAGGTATGTCGGGCCGTGATGGTTACTGTACAGTGGGAGGTATGTCGGGACGTTATGGTTACTGTACAGTGAGAGATATGTCGGGGTGTGATGGTTACTGTACAGTGGGAGGTATGTCGGGGTATGATGGTTACTGTACAGTGGGAGGTATGTCGGGGTGTGACGGTTTCTGTACAGTGGGAGTTATGTCGGTGTGTGGTGGTTACTGTACATTGGGAGGTAAATTGGGATGTGATGGTTACTGTACAGAGGGAGGTAGTTCGGGGAGTGATAGTTACTGTACAGTGGGAGGTATGTCGGAACGTGTTGGTTACTGTACAGTGGGAGGTATGCCGCGGTGTGAGAGTTAATTTACAGTGGGAGGGATGTCGGGGTGTGATGGTTACTGTACAGCGGGAGGTAGGTCGGGGTGTGATTGTTACTGTACAGTGGGAGGTAAGTCGGGGTGTGATAGTTACTGTACAGTGGGAGGTATGTCAGGCCGTAATGGTTAATGTACAGTGGGAGGTATGTCGGGGTGTGATGGTTACTGTACAGTGGGAGGGATGTTGGGGTGTGATGGTTACTGTACTGTGGGAGATATGTCGGGGTGTGATGGTTACTGTACAGTGGGAGGTATGTCGGGGTGTGATGGTTACTGTACAGTGGGAGTTATGTCGTTGTGTGGTGGTTACTCTACATTGGGAGGTATGTTGGGGTGTGATGGTTACTGTACAGTGGGAGGTATGTCGGGCCGTGATGGTTACTGTACAGTAGGAGGTATGTCGTTGTGTGATAGTTACTGTACAGTGGGAGGTATGTCGGGCCGTGATGGTTACTGTACATTGGGAGGTATGTCGGGGTGTGATGGTTACTGTACAGTGGGAGGTATGTCGGGGTGTGATGGTTACTGTACAGTGGGAGGTATGTCGGGGTGTGGTGGTTACTGTACATTGGGGGAATGTCAGGCCGTGAAAGTTACTGTACAGTGGGAGGGATGTCGAGGTGTGATGGTTACTGTACAGTGGGAGTTATGTCGGGATGTGATGGTTACTGTACAGCGGGAGGTATGTCGGGGATTGACGGTTACTGTACTTTGGGATGTATGTTGGGGTGTGATGGTTACTGTACAATGGGAGGTATGTCGGGGTGTGATGGTTACTGTACAGTGGGAGGTATGTCGGCGTGTGATGGTTACTGTACAGTGGGAGGTATGTCGGCGTGTGATGGTTACTGTACAGTGGGAGGTATGTCGGGGTGTGATGGTTTCTGAACAGTGGATGGTATGTCGGGCCGTGATGGTTACTGTACAGTGGGAGGTATGTCTGGCCGTGATGGTTACTGGTCAGTGGGAGGTATGTCGGTTTGTGATGTTTACTGTACAGTGGGAGGTATCTCGGGGTGTGACGGTTCCAGTACAGAGGGAGGAATGTCGGGGTGGGATAGTTACTGTACAGTGCGAGGTATGTCGGGGTGTGATAGTTACTGTACAGTGGGAGGTATGTCGGAACTTGATGGTTACTGTACAGTGGGATGTATGCCGAGGTGTGATGGTTACTGTACAGCGGGAGTTATGTCGGGGTGTGATGGTTTCTGAACAGTGGGAGGTATGTCGTTGTGTGATAGTTACTGTACAGTGGGAGGTATGTCAGGCCGTGATGGTTACTGTACAATGGGAGGTATGTCGGGCCGTGATGGTTACTGTACATTGGGAGCTATGTGGTGCTGTGATGGATACTGTACAGTGGGAGTTATATCGGGCCGTGATTGTTACTGTACAGTGGGAGGTATGTAGTGATGTGATGGTTACTGTACAATGGGAGGAATATCAGGCCGTGAAGGTTACTGTACAGTGGGAGGGATGTCGAGGTGTGATGTTTACTGTACAGTGCCAGGTATGTCGGGGTGTGATGGTTACTGTACAGCGGGAGGTATATCGGGGTGTGATGGCTACTGTACAGTGGGAGGTATGTCGGACCGTGATAGTTACTGTACAGTGTGAGGTATGTCGGGACGTGATGGTTACTGTACAGTGGGAGGGATGTCGGGGTGTGATGGTTACTGTACAGCGGAAGGTGTGTCGCGGTGTGATGGTTACTGTACAGCCGGAGGTATGTGGGTCCGCGATGGTTACTGTACAGGAGGAGGGATTTCGGGGTGTGATGTTTACTGTACAGTGGGTGGTATGTCGGGATGTGATGGTTACTGTATTATGGGAGGCATGTCGGTCCGCGATGGTTACTGTACAGGGGGAGGGATGTCGGTGTGTGATGGTTACTGTATAGTGGGAGGTATGTCGGGGTGTGATGGTTACTGTACAGTGGGAGGTATGTCGGGGTGTGATGGTTACTGTACAGTGGGAGGTATGTCGGTGTGTGATGGTTACTGTACAGTGGGAGGTATGTCGGGACGTTATGGTTACTGTACAGTGAGAGTTATGTCGGGGTGTGATGGTTACTGTACAGTGAGAGGTATGTCGGGGTGCGATTGTTACTCTACAGTGGGAGGTATGTCTGGATGTGATGGTTACTGTACAGCGGGAGGTATGTAGGGGTGTGATGGTTATTGTACAGTGAGAGATATGTCAGGCCGTGATGGTTACTGTACAGTGGGAGGTATGTCGGGGTGTGATGGTTACTGTACAGTGGGAGGTATGTCGGTGTGTGATGGTTACTGTACAGTGGGAGGTATGTCGGGACGTTATGGTTACTGTACAGTGAGAGTTATGTTGGGGTGTGATGGTTACTGTACAGTGAGAGGTATGTCGGGGTGCGATTGTTACTCTACAGTGGGAGGTATGTCTGGATGTGATGGTTACTGTACAGCGGGAGGTATGTAGGGGTGTGATGGTTATTGTACAGTGAGAGGTATGTCGGGCCATGATAGGTACTGTACAATGGGAGGTATGTCGGGATGTGATGGTTCCTGTACGGTGGGAGGTATGTCGGGATGTGATGTTTACTGTACAGCGGGTGGTATGTAGGGGTGTGATGGTTACTGTACAGTGAGAGGTAAGTCGGGCCGTGATGGTTACTGTACAGTGAGAGGTATGTCGGGCCGTGATGGTTACTGTACAATGGGAGGTATGTCGTAATGTGATGGTTACTGTACATTGGGAGGTATGTCGGGCCGCGTTTGTTACTGTACAGTGGAAGGTATGTCAGAGAGTCATGGTTACTGTACAGTGGGAGGTATGTCGGGCTGTGATGGTTACTGTACAGTGGGGGGTATGTCGGGGTGTGATGGTTACTGCACAGTGGGAGGTATGTCGGGCTGTGATGGTTACTGTACAGTGGGAGGTGTGTCGGCGTGTGATGGTTACTGTACAGTGAGAGGTATGTCAGGGTGGGATTGTAACTGTACAGTTGGAGTTATGTCGGGGTGTGATAGTTACTGTACAGTGGGAGGTATGTCGGAACTTACTGGTTATTGTACAGTGGGAGGTATGCCGAGGTGTGATGGTTACTGTACAGCGGGAGGTATGTCGGGGTGTGATGGTTATTGTACAGTGGGAGGTATGTCGGTGTGTGATAGTTACTGTTCAGTGGGAGGTATGTCGGGGTGTGATGGTTACTGTACAGTGGGAGGTATGTCGGGGTGTGATGGTTACTGTAATATGGGAGGTATGTCGGTCCGCGATGGTTACTGTACAGGGGGAGGGATGTCGGTGTGTGATGGTTACTGTACAGTGGGAGGTATGTCGGGGTGTGATGGTTACTGTACAGTGGGAGGTATGTCGGGGTGTGATGGTTACTGTACAGTGGGAGGTATGTCGGGGTGTGATGGTTACTGTACAGTGGGAGGTATGTCGGGGTGTGATGGTTAGTGTACAGTGGGAGGTATGTCGATGTGTGATGGTTACTGTACAGTGGGAGGTATGTCGGTGTGTGATGGTTACTGTACAGTGGGAGGTATGTCGGGACGTGATGGTTACTGTACAGTGAGAGTTATGTCGGGGTGTGATGGTTACTGTACAGTGAGAGGTATGTCGGGGTGCGATGGTTACTGTACAGTGGGAGGTATATCTGGATGTGATGGTTCCTGTACAGCGGGAGGTATGTAGGGGTGTGATGGTTATTGTACAGTGAGTGATATGTCGGGCCGTGATGGTTACTGTACAGTGGGAGGTATGTCGGACCGTGATGGTTACTGTACAGTGGGAGTTATGGCGGACCGTGATTGTTAACTGTACAGTGAGAGGTATGTCGGGCCGTGATAGGTACTGTACAATGGGAGGTATGTCGGGGTGTGATGGTTCCTGTACAGTGGGAGGTATGTCGGGATGTGATGGTTACTGTACAGCGGGAGGTATGTAGGGGTGTGATGGTTACTATACAGTGAGAGGTAAGTCGGGCCGTGATGGTTACTGTACCGTGAGAGGTATGTAGGGCCGTGATGGTTACTGTACAATGGGAGGTATGTCGTAATGTGATGGTTACTGTACAGTGGGAGGTATGTCGGGGTGTGATGATTACTGTACAGCGGGAGGAATGTCGGGGTGTGATGGTTACTGTACAGTGGGAGGTATGTCGAGCTGTGATGGTTACTGCACAGTGGGAGGTATGTCGGGCTGTGATGGTTACTGTACAGTGGGAGGTGTGTCGGCGTGTGATGGTTACTGTACAGTGAGAGGTATGTCAGGGTGGGATTGTAACTGTACAGTTGGAGTTATGTCGGGGTGTGATAGTTACTGTACAGTGGGAGGTATGTCGAAACTTACTGGTTATTGTACAGTGGGAGGTATGCCGAGGTGTGATGGTTACTGTACAGCGGGAGGTATGTCGGGGTGTGATGGTTATTGTACAGTGGGAGGTATGTCGGTGTGTGATAGTTACTGTTCAGTGAGAGGTATGTCGGGGTGTGATGGTTACTGTACAGTGGGAGGTATGTCGGGGTGTGATGGTTACTGTAATATGGGAGGTATGTCGGTCCGCGATGGTTACTGTACAGGGGGAGGGATGTCGGTGTGTGATGGTTACTGTACAGTGGGAGGTATGTCGGGGTGTGATGGTTACTGTACAGTGGGAGGTATGTCGGGGTGTGATGGTTACTGTACAGTGGGAGGTATGTCGGGGTGTGATGGTTACTGTACAGTGGGAGGTATGTCGGGGTGTGATGGTTAGTGTACAGTGGGAGGTATGTCGATGTGTGATGGTTACTGTACAGTGGGAGGTATGTCGGTGTGTGATGGTTACTGTACAGTGGGAGGTATGTCGGGACGTGATGGTTACTGTACAGTGAGAGTTATGTCGGGGTGTGATGGTTACTGTACAGTGAGAGGTATGTCGGGGTGCGATGGTTACTGTACAGTGGGAGGTATATCTGGATGTGATGGTTCCTGTACAGCGGGAGGTATGTAGGGGTGTGATGGTTATTGTACAGTGAGTGATATGTCGGGCCGTGATGGTTACTGTACAGTGGGAGGTATGTCGGACCGTGATGGTTACTGTACAGTGGGAGTTATGGCGGACCGTGATTGTTAACTGTACAGTGAGAGGTATGTCGGGCCGTGATAGGTACTGTACAATGGGAGGTATGTCGGGGTGTGATGGTTCCTGTACAGTGGGAGGTATGTCGGGATGTGATGGTTACTGTACAGCGGGAGGTATGTAGGGGTGTGATGGTTACTATACAGTGAGAGGTAAGTCGGGCCGTGATGGTTACTGTACCGTGAGAGGTATGTAGGGCCGTGATGGTTACTGTACAATGGGAGGTATGTCGTAATGTGATGGTTACTGTACAGTGGGAGGTATGTCGGTGTGTGATGGTTACTGTACAGTGGGAGATATGTCGGAACGTGATGGTTACTGTACTGTGGGAGGAATGTCGGGCCGTGATGGTTACTGGGCAGTGGGAGGTATGTCGGTGTGTGATGGTTACTGTACAGTGGGAGATATGTCGGGGTGTGACGGTTCCTGTACAGAGGGAGGTATGTCGGCGTGTGATGGTTACTGTACAGTGGGAGGTATGTCGGGGTGTGATGGTTACTGTACAGTGGGAGGTATGTCGGGGTGTGATAGTTACTGTACAGTGGGAGGTATGTCGGGCTGTGATGGTTACGTAAAGGTGGGAGGGATCTCGGGCCGTGATGGTGACTGGTCAGTGGGAGGTATGTCGGTTTGTGATGTTTACTGTTCAGTGGGAGGTAACTCCGGGTGTGACGGTTCCAGTACAGAGGGAGGAATGTCGGGGTGTGATAGTTACTGTACAGTGCGAGGTATGTCGGGGTGTGATAGTTACTGTACAGTGGGAGGTATGTCGGAACTTGATGGTTACTGTACAGTGGGAGGTATGCCGAGGTGTGATGGTTACTGTACAGCGGGAGGTATGTCGGGGTGTGATGGTTATTGTACAGTGGGAGGTATGTCGGTGTGTGATAGTTACTGTTCAGTGGGAGGTATGTCAGACCGTGATGGTTACTGTACAATGGGAGGTATGTCGGGCCGTGATGGTTACTGTACATTGGTAGGTATGTCGGGCTGTGATGGTTACTGTACAGTGGGAGGTATGTCGGGACGTGATGGTTACTGTACAGCGGGAGGTATGTCGGGGTGTGATGGTTACTGTACAGTGGGAGGTATGTCGGGGTGTGACGGTTACTGTAATATGGGAGCTATGTCGGTCCGCGATGGTTACTGTACAGGGGGAGGGATGTCGTTGTGTGATGGTTACTGTACAGTGGGAGGTATGTCGGGGTGTGATGGATCCTGTACAGTGGGAGGTATGTCGGGGTGTGATGGTTACTGTACAGTGGGAGGTATGTCGGGGTGTGATGGTTACTGTACAGTGGGAGGTATGTCGGGGTGTGATGGTTACTGTACAGTGGGAGGTATGTCGGTGTGTGATGGTTACTGGACAGTGGGAGGTATGTCGGGACGTGATGGTTACTGTACAGTGAGAGTTATGTCGGGGAGTGATGGTTACTGTACAGTGAGAGGTATGTCGGGGTGCGATGGTTACTGTACAGTGGGAGGTATATCTGGATGTGATGGTTACTGTACAGCGGGAGGTATGTAGGGGTGTGATGGTTATTGTACAGTGAGTGATATGTCGGGCCGTGATGGTTACTGTACAGTGGTAGGTATGTCGGACCGTGATGGTTACTGTACAGTGGGAGGTATGGCGGACCGTGATTGTTAACTGTACAGTGAGAGGTATGTCGGGCCGTGATAGGTACTGTACAATGGGAGGTATGTCGGGATGTGATGGTTACTGTACAGCGGGAGGTATGTCTGGCCGTGATGGTTACTGTACAGTGAGTGGTAAGTCGGGCCGTGATGGTTACTGTAAGTGAGAGGTATGTCGGGCCGTGATGGTTACTGTACAATGGGAGGTATGTCGTAATGTGATGGTTACTGTACAGTGGGAGGTATGTCGGTGTGTGATGGTTACTGTACAGTGGGAGGTATGTCGGGACGTGATGGTCACTGTACTGTGGGAGGGATGTCGGGCCGTGATGGTTACTGGGCAGTGGGAGGTATGTCGGTGTGTGATGGTTACTGTACAGTGGGAGGTATGTCGGGGTGTGACGGTTCCTGTACAGAGGGAGGTATGTCGGTTTGCGATGGTTACTGTACAGGGAGAGGGATGTCGGTGTGTGATGGTTACTGTACAGTGGGAGGTATGTCGGGGTGTGATGGTTACTGTACAGTGGGAGGTATGTCGGGGTGTGATGGTTACTGTACAGTGGGAGGTATGTCGGTGTGTGATGGTTACTGTACAGTGGGAGGTATGTCGGGACGTGATGGTTACTGTACAGTGAGAGTTATGTCGGGGTGTGATGGTTACTGTACAGTGGGAGGTATGTCGGACCGTGATGGTTACTGTACAGTGGGAGGAATGTCGGACCGTGATTGTTAACTGTACAGTGAGAGGTATGTCGGGCCGTGATAGGTACTGTACAATGGGAGGTATGTCGGGGTGTGATGGTTACTGTACAGCGGGAGGTATGTAGGGGTGTGATGGTTACTGTACAGTGAGAGGTAAGTCGGGCCGTGATGGTTACTGTACAGTGAGAGGTATGTCGGGCCGTGATGGTTACTGTACAATGGGAGGTATGTCGTAATGTGATGGTTACTGTACAGTGGGAGGTATGTCGTAACCTGATGGTTGCTGTACAGTGTGAGGTATGTCGGGCCGTGATGGTTACTGTACAGTGGGAGATCTGTCGGGGTGTGATGGTTACTGTACAGCGGAAGGTATGTCGGGGTGTGATGGTTACTGTACAATGGGAGGTATGTCGGGATGTGATGGTTACTGTACAGTGAGAGAGATGTCGGGTTGTGATGGTTACTGTGCAGTGGGAGGTATGTCGGGGTGTGATAGTTACTGTACATTGGGAGGTAGTTCGAGGTGTGATGGTTACTGTACAGTGGGAGGTATGTCAGACAGTGATGGTTACTGTACAGTGTGAGGTAGGTCGGAACGTCATGGTTACTGTACAGTGGGAGGTATGTCGGGCCGTGACGGTTACGGTAAAGAGGGAGGTATGTCGGGGTATGATGGTTACTGAACAGTGGAAGGTATGTCAGAACGTGATTGTTACTGTACAGTGGCAGGTATGTCGGGATGTGACGGTTACTGTACAGTGGTAGGTATGTCGGAATGTGATGGTTCCTGTACAGTCGAGGTATGTCGGGGTGTGATGGTTACTGTACAGTGGGAGGTATGTCGGGCCGTGATTGTTACTGTACAGTGGAAGGGATGTCAGACAGTCATGGTTACTGTACAGTGGGAGGTATGTCGGGCTGTGATGGTTACTGTACAGTGGGGGGTATGTCGGGGTGTGATGGTTACTGTACAGTGGGAGGTATGTCGGGGTGTGATGGTTACTGTACTGTGGGAGATATGTCGGGGTGTGATGGTTACTGGACATTGGGAGGTATGTCGGGGTGTGATGGTTACTGTACAGGGGTAGTTATGTTGGTGTGTGGTGGTTACTGTACATTGGGAGGTATGTTGGGGTGTGATGGTACTGTACAGTGGGAGGTATGTCGGGCCGTGATGGTTACTGTACAGTGGGAGGTATGTCGGGGTGTGATAGTTACTGTACAGTGGGATGTATGTCGGGCCGTGATGGTTACTGTACATTGGGAGGTATGTTGGGGTGTGATGGTTCCTGTACAGTGGGAGGTATGTCGGGCCGTGATGGTTACTGTACAGTGGGAGGGATGTCGGTGTGGGATGGTTACTGTACAGTGGGAGGTATGTCGGGGTGTGATGGTTACTGTACAGTGGGAGGTATGTCGGCGTGTGATGGTTACTGTACAGTGGGAGTTATGTCGGGACGTGATGGTTACTGTACAGTGAGAGTTATGTCGGGGTGTGATGGTTACTGTACAGTGAGAGGTATGTCGGGGTGCGATGGTTACTGTACAGTGGGAGGTATGTCTGGATGTAATGGTTACTGTCCAGCGGGAGGTATGTCGGGGTGTGATGGTTACTGTACAGTGGGCGGTATGTCGGGACGTGATGGTTACTGTACAGTGAGAGTTATGTCGGGGTGTGATGGTTACTGTACAGTGAGAGGTATGTCGGGGTGCGATGGTTACTGTACAGTGAGAGTTATGTAGGGGTGTGATGGTTACTGTACAGTGAGAGGTATGTCGGGGTGCGATGGTTACTGTACAGTGGGAGGTATGTCTGGATGTGATGGTTACTGTACAGCGGGAGGTATGTAGGGGTGTGATGGTTATTGTACAGTGAGAGATATGTCGGGCCATGATGGTTACTGTACAGTGGGAGGTATGTCGGACCGTGATGGTTACTGTACAGTGGGAGGTATGTCGGACCGTGATTGTTAACTGTACAGTGAGAGGTATGTCGGGCCGTGATGGTTACTGTACAATGGGAGGTATGTCGGGGTGTGATGGTTCCTGTACAGTGGGAGGTATGTCGGGATGTGATGGTTACTGTACAGCGGGAGGTATGTAGGGGTGTGATGGTTACTGTACAGTGAGAGGTAAGTCGGGCCGTGATGGTTACTGTACAGTGAGAGGGATGTCGGGCCGTGATGGTTACTGTACAATGGGAGGTATGTCGTAATGTGATGGATACTGTACAGTGGGAGGTATGTCGGGATGTGATGGTTACTGTACAGTGGGAGGTATGTCGGGGTGTGATGGTTACTGTACAGTGGGAGGTATGTCGGGGTGTGATGGTTACTGTACAGTGAGAGGTATGTCGGGGTGTGATGGTTACTTTACAGTGGGAGGTATGTCCGTGTGTGATGGTTCCTGTACAGTGGGAGGTATGTCGGGGTGTGATGGTTACTGTACAGTGGGAGGTATGTCGGGGTGTGATGGTTACTGTACAGTGGGAGGTATGTCGGGGTGTGATGGTTACTGTACAGTGGGAGGTATGTCGGGGTGTGATGGTTACTGTACTGTGGGAGGTATGTCGGGGTGTGATGGTTACTGTACAGTGGGAGGTATGTCGGGGAGTGACGGTTCCTGTACAGTGGGAGTTATGTCGGTGTGTGGTGGTTACTGTACATTGGGAGGTAAATTGGGATGTGATGGTTACTGTACAGAGGGAGGTAGTTCGGGGAGTGATAGTTACTGTACAGTGGGAGGTATGTCGGAACGTGATGGTTACTGTACAGTGGGAGGTATGCCGCGGTGTTAGAGTTAATTTACAGTGGGAGGGATGTCGGGGTGTGATGGTTACTGTACAGCGGGAGGTAGGTCGGGGTGTGATTGTTACTGTACAGTGGGAGGTAAGTCGGGGTGTGATAGTTACTGTACAGTGGGAGGTATGTCAGGCCGTGATGGTTAATGTACAGTGGGAGGTATGTCGGGGTGTGATGGTTACTGTACAGTGGGAGGGATGTTGGGGTGCGATGGTTACTGTACTGTGGGAGATATGTCGGGGTGTGATGGTTACTGTACAGTGGGAGGTATGTCGGGGTGTGATGGTTACTGTACAGTGGGAGTTATGTCGGTGTGTGGTGGTTACTCTACATTGGGAGGTATGTTGGGGTGTGATGGTTACTGTACAGTGGGAGGTATGTCGGGCCGTGATGGTTACTGTACAGTAGGAGGTATGTCGTTGTGTGATAGTGACTGTACAGTGGGAGGTATGTCGGGCCGTGATGGTTACTGTACATTGGGAGGTATGTCGGGGTGTGATGGTTACTGTACAGTGGGAGGTATGTCGGGGTGTGATGGTTACTGTACAGTGGGAGGTATGTCGGGGTGTGGTGGTTACTGTACATTGGGGGAATGTCAGGCCGTGAAAGTTACTGTACAGTGGGAGGGATGTCGAGGTGTGATGGTTACTGTACAGTGGGAGTTATGTCGGGATGTGATGGTTACTGTACAGCGGGAGGTATGTCGGGGATTGACGGTTACTGTACTTTGGGATGTATGTTGGGGTGTGATGGTTACTGTACAATGGGAGGTATGTCGGGGTGTGATGGTTACTGTACAGTGGGAGGTATGTCGGGCCATGATGGTTACTGTACAGTGGGAGGTATGTCGGACCGTGATGGTTACTGTACAGTGGGAGGTATGTCGGACCGTGATTGTTAACTGTACAGTGAGAGGTATGTCGGGCCGTGATGGTTACTGTACAATGGGAGGTATGTCGGGGTGTGATGGTTCCTGTACAGTGGGAGGTATGTCGGGATGTGATGGTTACTGTACAGCGGGAGGTATGTAGGGGTGTGATGGTTACTGTACAGTGAGAGGTAAGTCGGGCCGTGATGGTTACTGTACAGTGAGAGGGATGTCGGGCCGTGATGGTTACTGTACAATGGGAGGTATGTCGTAATGTGATGGATACTGTACAGTGGGAGGTATGTCGGGATGTGATGGTTACTGTACAGTGGGAGGTATGTCGGGGTGTGATGGTTACTGTACAGTGGGAGGTATGTCGGGGTGTGATGGTTACTGTACAGTGAGAGGTATGTCGGGGTGTGATGGTTACTTTACAGTGGGAGGTATGTCCGTGTGTGATGGTTCCTGTACAGTGGGAGGTATGTCGGGGTGTGATGGTTACTGTACAGTGGGAGGTATGTCGGGGTGTGATGGTTACTGTACAGTGGGAGGTATGTCGGGGTGTGATGGTTACTGTACAGTGGGAGGTATGTCGGGGTGTGATGGTTACTGTACTGTGGGAGGTATGTCGGGGTGTGATGGTTACTGTACAGTGGGAGGTATGTCGGTGTGTGACGGTTCCTGTACAGTGGGAGTTATGTCGGTGTGTGGTGGTTACTGTACATTGGGAGGTAAATTGGGATGTGATGGTTACTGTACAGAGGGAGGTAGTTCGGGGAGTGATAGTTACTGTACAGTGGGAGGTATGTCGGAACGTGATGGTTACTGTACAGTGGGAGGTATGCCGCGGTGTGAGAGTTAATTTACAGTGGGAGGGATGTCGGGGTGTGATGGTTACTGTACAGCGGGAGGTAGGTCGGGGTGTGATTGTTACTGTACAGTGGGAGGTAAGTCGGGGTGTGATAGTTACTGTACAGTGGGAGGTATGTCAGGCCGTGATGGTTAATGTACAGTGGGAGGTATGTCGGGGTGTGATGGTTACTGTACAGTGGTAGGGATGTTGGGGTGTGATGGTTACTGTACTGTGGGAGATATGTCGGGGTGTGATGGTTACTGTACAGTGGGAGGTATGTCGGGGTGTGATGGTTACTGTACAGTGGGAGTTATGTCGGTGTATGGTGGTTACTCTACATTGGGAGGTATGTTGGGGTGTGATGGTTACTGTACAGTGGGAGGTATGTCGGGCCGTGATGGTTACTGTACAGTAGGAGGTATGTCGTTGTGTGATAGTGACTGTACAGTGGGAGGTATGTCGGGCCGTGATGGTTACTGTACATTGGGAGGTATGTCGGGGTGTGATGGTTACTGTACAGTGGGAGGTATGTCGGGGTGTGATGGTTACTGTACAGTGGGAGGTATGTCGGGGTGTGGTGGTTACTGTACATTGGGGGAATGTCAGGCCGTGAAAGTTACTGTCCAGTGGGAGGGATGTCGAGGTGTGATGGTTACTGTACAGTGGGAGTTATGTCGGGATGTGATGGTTACTGTACAGCGGGAGGTATGTCGGGGATTGACGGTTACTGTACTTTGGGATGTATGTTGGGGTGTGATGGTTACTGTACAATGGGAGGTATGTCGGGGTGTGATGGTTACTGTACAGTGGGAGGTATGTCGGCGTGTGATGGTTACTGTACAGTGGGAGGTATGTCGGCGTGTGATGGTTACTGTACAGTGGGAGGTATGTCGGGGTGTGATGGTTTCTGAACAGTGGATGGTATGTCGGGCCGTGATGGTTACTGTACAGTGGGAGGTATGTCTGGCCGTGAAGGTTACTGGTCAGTGGGAGGTATGTCGGTTTGTGATGTTTACTGTACAGTGGGAGGTATCTCGGGGTGTGACGGTTCCAGTACAGAGGGAGGAATGTCGGGGTGGGATAGTTACTGTACAGTGCGAGGTATGTCGGGGTGTGATAGTTACTGTACAGTGGGAGGTATGTCGGAACTTGATGGTTACTGTACAGTGGGATGTATGCCGAGGTGTGATGGTTACTGTACAGCGGGAGTTATGTCGGGGTGTGATGGTTTCTGAACAGTGGGAGGTATGTCGTTGTGTGATAGTTACTGTACAGTGGGAGGTATGTCAGGCCGTGATGGTTACTGTACAATGGGAGGTATGTCGGGCCGTGATGGTTACTGTACATTGGGAGCTATGTGGTGCTGTGATGGATACTGTACAGTGGGAGTTATATCGGGCCGTGATTGTTACTGTACAGTGGGAGGTATGTCGTGATGTGATGGTTACTGTACAATGGGAGGAATATCTGGCCGTGAAGGTTACTGTACAGTGGGAGGGATGTCGAGGTGTGATGTTTACTGTACAGTGCCAGGTATGTCGGGGTGTGATGGTTACTGTACAGCGGGAGGTATATCGGGGTGTGATGGCTACTGTACAGTGGGAGGTATGTCGGACCGTGATAGTTACTGTACAGTGGGAGGGATGTCGGGAAGTGATAGTTACTGTACAGTGGGAGGGATGTCGGGGTGTGATGGTTACTGTACAGCGGAAGGTGTGTCGCGGTGTGATGGTTACTGTACAGCCGGAGGTATGTGGGTCCGCGATGGTTACTGTACAGGAGGAGGGATTTCGGGGTGTGATGGTTACTGTACAGTGGGTGGTATGTCGGGATGTGATGGTTACTGTATTATGGGAGGCATGTCGGTCCGCGATGGTTACTGTACAGGGGGAGGGATGTCGGTGTGTGATGGTTACTGTACAGTGGGAGGTATGTCGGGGTGTGATGGTTACTGTACAGTGGGAGGTATGTCGGGGTGTGATGGTTACTGTACAGTGGGAGGTATGTCGGTGTGTGATGGTTACTGTACAGTGGGAGGTATGTCGGGACGTTATGGTTACTGTACAGTGAGAGTTATGTCGGGGTGTGATGGTTACTGTACAGTGAGAGGTATGTCGGGGTGCGATTGTTACTCTACAGTGGGAGGTATGTCTGGATGTGATGGTTACTGTACAGCGGGAGGTATGTAGGGGTGTGATGGTTATTGTACAGTGAGAGATATGTCAGGCCGTGATGGTTACTGTACAGTGGGAGGTATGTCGGGGTGTGATGGTTACTGTACAGTGGGAGGTATGTCGGTGTGTGATGGTTACTGTACAGTGGGAGGTATGTCGGGACGTTATGGTTACTGTACAGTGAGAGTTATGTTGGGGTGTGATGGTTACTGTACAGTGAGAGGTATGTCGGGGTGCGATTGTTACTCTACAGTGGGTGGTATGTCTGGATGTGATGGTTACTGTACAGCGGGAGGTATGTAGGGGTGTGATGGTTATTGTACAGTGAGAGGTATGTCGGGCCATGATAGGTACTGTACAATGGGAGGTATGTCGGGATGTGATGGTTCCTGTACGGTGGGAGGTATGTCGGGATGTGATGGTTACTGTACAGCGGGTGGTATGTAGGGGTGTGATGGTTACTGTACAGTGAGAGGTAAGTCGGGCCGTGATGGTTACTGTACAGTGAGAGGTATGTCGGGCCGTGATGGTTACTGTACAATGGGAGGTATGTCGTAATGTGATGGTTACTGTACATTGGGAGGTATGTCGGGCCGCGTTTGTTACTGTACAGTGGAAGGTATGTCAGACAGTCATGGTTACTGTACAGTGGGAGGTATGTCGGGCTGTGATGGTTACTGTACAGTGGGGGGTATGTCGGGGTGTGATGGTTACTGTACAGTGGGAGGTATGTCGGGGTGTGATGGTTACTGTACTGTGGGAGATATGTCGGGGTGTGATGGTTACTGGACAGTGGGAGGTATGTCGGGGTGTGATGGTTACTGTACAGGGGTAGTTATGTTGGTGTGTGGTGGTTACTATACATTGGGAGGTATGTTGGGGTGTGATGGTTACTGTACAGTGGGAGGTATGACGAGCCGTGATGGTTACTGTACAGTGGGAGGTATGTCGGGGTGTGATGGTTACTGTACAGTGGGAGGTATGTCGGGCCGTGATGGTTACTGTACAGTGGGAGGTATGTCGGGACATTATGGTTACTGTACAGTGAGAGATATGTCGGGGTGTGATGGTTACTGTACTGTGGGAGGTATGTCGAGGTGTGATGGTTACTGTACAGTGGGAGGTATGTCGGGGTGTGATGGTTTCTGTACAGTGGGAGTTATGTCGGTGTGTGGTGGTTACTGTACATTGGGAGGTATATTGGGATGTGATGGTTACTGTACAGAGGGAGGTAGTTCGGGGAGTGATAGTTACTGTACAGTGGGAGGTATGTCGGAACGTGATGGTTACTGTACAGTGGGAGGTATGCCGCGGTGTGAGAGTTAATTTACAGTGGGAGGGATGTCGGGGTGTGATGGTTACTGTACAGCGGGAGGTAGGTCGGGGTGTGATTGTTACTGTACAGTGGGAGGTAAGTCGGGGTGTGATAGTTACTGTACAATGGGAGGTATGTCAGGCCGTAATGGTTAATGTACAGTGGGAGGTATGTCGGGGTGTGATGGTTACTGTACAGTGGAAGGGATGTTGGGGTGTGATGGTTACTGTACTGTGGGAGATATGTCGGGGTGTGATGGTTACTGTACAGTGGGAGGTATGTCGGGGTGTGATGGTTACTGTACAGTGGGAGTTATGTCGGTGTGTGGTGGTTACTCTACATTGGGAGGTATGTTGGGGTGTGATGGTTACTGTACAGTGGGAGGTATGTCGGGCCGTGATGGTTACTGTACAGTAGGAGGTATGTCGTTGTGTGATAGTTACTGTACAGTGGGAGGTATGTCGGGCCGTGATGGTTACTGTACATTGGGAGGTATGTCGGGGTGTGATGGTTACTGTACAGTGGGAGGTATGTCGGGGTGTGATGGTTACTGTACAGTGGGAGGTATGTCGGGGTGTGGTGGTTACTGTACATTGGGGGAATGTCAGGCCGTGAAAGTTACTGTACAGTGGGAGGGATGTCGAGGTGTGATGGTTACTGTTCAGTGGGAGTTATGTCGGGATGTGATGGTTACTGTACAGCGGGAGGTATGTCGGGGATTGACGGTTACTGTACTTTGGGATGTATGTTGGGGTGTGATGGTTACTGTACAATGGGAGGTATGTCGGGGTGTGATGGTTACTGTACAGTGGGAGGTATGTCGGCGTGTGATGGTTACTGTACAGTGGGAGGTATGTCGGCGTGTGATGGTTACTGTACAGTGGGAGGTATGTCGGGGTGTGATGGTTTCTGAACAGTGGATGGTATGTCGGGCCGTGATGGTTACTGTACAGTGGGAGGTATGTCTGGCCGTGATGGTTACTGGTCAGTGGGAGGTATGTCGGTTTGTGATGTTTACTGTACAGTGGGAGGTATCTCGGGGTGTGACGGTTCCAGTACAGAGGGAGGAATGTCGGGGTGGGATAGTTACTGTACAGTGCGAGGTATGTCGGGGTGTGATAGTTACTGTACAGTGGGAGGTATGTCGGAACTTGATGGTTACTGTACAGTGGGATGTATGCCGAGGTGTGATGGTTACTGTACAGCGGGAGTTATGTCGGGGTGTGATGGTTTCTGAACAGTGGGAGGTATGTCGTTGTGTGATAGTTACTGTACAGTGGGAGGTATGTCAGGCCGTGATGGTTACTGTACAATGGGAGGTATGTCGGGCCGTGATGGTTACTGTACATTGGGAGCTATGTGGTGCTGTGATGGATACTGTACAGTGGGAGTTATATCGGGCCGTGATTGTTACTGTACAGTGGGAGGTATGTAGTGATGTGATGGTTACTGTACAATGGGAGGAATATCAGGCCGTGAAGGTTACTGTACAGTGGGAGGGATGTCGAGGTGTGATGTTTACTGTACAGTGCCAGGTATGTCGGGGTGTGATGGTTACTGTACAGCGGGAGGTATATCGGGGTGTGATGGCTACTGTACAGTGGGAGGTATGTCGGACCGTGATAGTTACTGTACAGTGTGAGGTATGTCGGGACGTGATGGTTACTGTACAGTGGGAGGGATGTCGGGCTGTGATGGTTACTGTACAGCGGAAGGTGTGTCGCGGTGTGATGGTTACTGTACAGCCGGAGGTATGTGGGTCCGCGATGGTTACTGTACAGGAGGAGGGATTTTGGGGTGTGATGGTTACTGTACAGTGGGTGGTATGTCGGGATGTGATGGTTACTGTATTATGGGAGGCATGTCGGTCCGCGATGGTTACTGTACAGGGGGAGGGATGTCGGTGTGTGATGGTTACTGTACAGTGGGAGGTATGTCGGGGTGTGATGGTTACTGTACAGTGGGAGGTATGTCGGGGTGTGATGGTTACTGTACAGTGGGAGGTATGTCGGGACGTTATGGTTACTGTACAGTGAGAGTTATGTCGGGGTGTGATGGTTACTGTACAGTGAGAGGTATGTCGGGGTGCGATTGTTACTCTACAGTGGGAGGTATGTCTGGATGTGATGGTTACTGTACAGCGGGAGGTATGTAGGGGTGTGATGGTTATTGTACAGTGAGAGATATGTCAGGCCGTGATGGTTACTGTACAGTGGGAGGTATGTCGGGGTGTGATGGTTACTGTACAGTGGGAGGTATGTCGGTGTGTGATGGTTACTGTACAGTGGGAGGTATGTCGGGACGTTATGGTTACTGTACAGTGAGAGTTATGTTGGGGTGTGATGGTTACTGTACAGTGAGAGGTATGTCGGGGTGCGATTGTTACTCTACAGTGGGAGGTATGTCTGGATGTGATGGTTACTGTACAGCGGGAGGTATGTAGGGGTGTGATGGTTATTGTACAGTGAGAGGTATGTCGGGCCATGATAGGTACTGTACAATGGGAGGTATGTCGGGATGTGATGGTTCCTGTACGGTGGGAGGTATGTCGGGATGTGATGTTTACTGTACAGCGGGTGGTATGTAGGGGTGTGATGGTTACTGTACAGTGAGAGGTATGTCGGGCCGTGATGGTTACTGTACAATGGGAGGTATGTCGTAATGTGATGGTTACTGTACATTGGGAGGTATGTCGGGCCGCGTTTGTTACTGTACAGTGGAAGGTATGTCAGACAGTCATGGTTACTGTACAGTGGGAGGTATGTCGGACTGTGATGGTTACTGTACAGTGGGGGGTATGTCGGGGTGTGATGGTTACTGTACAGTGGGAGGTATGTCGGGGTGTGATGGTTACTGTACTGTGGGAGATATGTCGGGGTGTGATGGTTACTGGACAGTGGGAGGTATGTCGGGGTGTGATGGTTACTGTACAGGGGTAGTTATGTTGGTGTGTGGTGGTTACTATACATTGGGAGGTATGTTGGGGTGTGATGGTTACTGTACAGTGGGAGGTATGACGAGCCGTGATGGTTACTGTACAGTGGGAGGTATGTCGGGGTGTGATAGTTACTGTACAGTGGGATGTATGTCGGGCCGTGATGGTTACTGTACATTGGGAGGTATGTTGGGGTGTGATGTTTACTGTACAGTGGGAGGTATGTCGGGCCGTGATGGTTACTGTACAGTGGGAGGGATGTCGGTGTGTGATGGTTACTGTACAGTGGGAGGTCTGTCGGGGTGTGATGGTTACTGTACAGTGGGAGGTATGTCGGCGTGTGATGGTTACTGTACAGTGGGAGGTATGTCGGGACGTGATGGTTACTGTACAGTGAGAGTTATGTCGGGGTGTGATGCTTACTGTACAGTGAGGGGTATGTCGGAGTGCGATGTTTACTGTACAGTGGGAGGTATGTCTGGATGTGATGGTTACTGTACAGTGAGAGGAAGTTCGGGGTGCGATGGTTACTGTACAGTGGGAGGTATGTCTGGATGTGATTGTTACTGTACAGCGGGAGGTTTGTAGGGGTGTGATGGTTATTGTACAGTGAGAGTTATGTCGGGCCGTGATGGTTACTGTACAGTGGGAGGTATGTCGGACCGTGATGTTTACTGTACAGTGGGAGGTATGTCGGACCGTGATTGTTCACTGTACAGTGAGTGGTATGTCGGGCCGTGATGGTTACTGTACAATGGGAGGTATGTCGGGGTGTGATGCTTCCTGTACAGTGGGAGGTATGTCGGGATGTGATGGTTACTGTACAGCGGGACGAATGTAGGGGTGTGATGGTTACTGTACAGTGAGAGGTATGTCGGACCGTGATGGTTACTGTACAGTGGGATGTATGTCGGACCGTGATTGTTCACTGTACGGTGAGAGGTATGTCGGGCCGTGATGGTTACTGTACAATGGGAGGTATGTCGGGGTGTGATGGTTCCTGTACAGTGGGAGGTATGTCGGGATGTTATGGTTACTGTACAGTGGGAGGTATGTAGGGGTGTGATGGTTACTGTACAGTGAGAGGTAAGTCGGGCCGTGATGGTTACTGTACAGTGAGAGGTATGTCGGGACATTATGGTTACTGTACAGTGAGAGATATGTCGTAATGTGATGGATACTGTACAGTGGGAGGTATGTCGTAACCTGATGGTTACTGTACAGTGTGAGGTATGTCGGGCCGTGATGGTTACTGTACAGTGGGAGATCTGTCGGGGTGTGATGGTTACTGTACAGCGGAAGGTATGTCGGGGTGTGATGGTTACTGTACAATGGGAGGTATGTAGGGATGTGATGGTTACTGTACAGTGAGAGGGATGTCGGGTTGTGATGGTTACTGTGCAGTGGGAGGTATGTCGGGGTGTGATAGTTACTGTACATTGGGAGGTAGGTCGGGGTCTGATGGTTACTGTACAGTGGGAGGTATGTCAGACAGTGATGGTTACTGTACAGTGTGAGGTAGGTCGGAACGTCATGGTTACTGTACAGTGGGAGGAATGTCGGGCCGTGACGGTTACGGTAAAGAGGGAGGTATGTCGGGGTATGATGGTTACTGAACAATGGGAGGTATGTCAGAACGTGATTGTTACTGTACAGTGGCAGGTATGTCGGGATGTGACGGTTACTGTACAGTGGTAGGTATGTCGGGGTGTGATGGTTCCTGTACAGTCGCGGTATGTCGGGGTGTGATGGTTACTGTACAGTGGGAGGTATGTCGGGCCGTGATTGTTACTGTACAGTGGAAGGTATGTCAGACATTCATGGTTACTGTACAGTGGGAGGTATGTCGGGCTGTGATGGTTACTGTACAGTGGGGGGGTATATCGGGGTATGATGGTTACTGTACTGTGGGAGATATGTCGGAGTGTGATGGTTACTGGACAGTGGGAGGTATGTCGGGGTGTGATGGTTACTGTACAGGGGTAGTTATGTTGGTGTGTGGTGGTTACTGTACATTGGGAGGTATGTTGGGGTGTGATGGTTACTGTACAGTGGGAGTTATGTCGGGCCGTGATGGTTACTGTACAGTGGCAGGTATGTCGGGGTGTGAAAGTTACTGTACAGTGGGATGTATGTCGGGCCGTGATGGTTACTGTACATTGGGAGGTATGTTGGGGTGTGATGGTTACTGTACAGTGGGAGGTATGTCGGGCCGTGATGGTTACTGTAAAGTGGGAGGGATGTCGGTGTGTGATGGTTACTGTACAGTGAGAGTTATGTCGGGGTGTGATGGTTACTGTACAGTGAGAGGTATGTCGGGGTGCGATGGTTACTGTACAGTGGGAGGTATGTCTGGATGTGATGGTTAATGTACAGCGGGAGGTATGTCGGGGTGTGATGGTTACTGTACAGTGGGAGGTATGTCGGGACGTGATGGTTAGTGTACAGTGAGAGGTATGTCGGGCCGTGATGGTTACTGTACAGTGGGAGGTAGGTCGGACCGTGATGGTTACTGTACAGTGGGAGGTATGTCGGACCGTGATTGTTCACTGTACAGTGAGAGGTATGTCGGGCCGTGATGGTTACTGTACAATGGGAGGTATGTCGGGGTGTGATGGTTCCTGTACAGTGGGAGGTATGTCGGGATGTGATGGTTACTGTACAGCGGGAAGTATGTAGGGGTGTGATGGTTACTGTACAGTGAGAGGTAAGTCGGGCCGTGATGGTTACTGTACAGTGAGAGGTATGTCGGGCCGTGATGGTTACTGTACAATGGGAGGTATGTCGTAATGTGATGGATACTGTACAGTGGGAGGTATGTCGTAACCTGATGGTTACTGTACAGTGTGAGGTATGTCGGGCCGTGATGGTTACTGTACAGTGGGAGATCGGTCGGGGTATGATGGTTACTGTACAGCGGAAGGCATGTCGGGGTGTGATGGTTACTGTACAATGGGAGGTATGTAGGAATGTGATGGTTACTGTACAGTGAGAGGAATGTCGTGTTGTGATGGTGACTGTGCATTGGGAGATATGTCGGGGTGTGATAGTTACTGTACATTGGGAGGTTGGTCGGGGTGTGATGGTTACTGTACAGTGGGAGGTATGTCAGACAGTGATGGTTACTGTACAGTGTGAGGTATTTATGAACGTCATGGTTACTGTACAGTGGGAGGTATGTCGGGCCGTTATGGTTACGGTAAAGAGGGAGGGATGTCGGGGTATGATGCTTACTGAACAGTGGGAGGTATGTCAGAACGTGATGGTTACTGTACATTGGGAGGTATTTTGGGGAGTGATGGTTACTGTACAGTGGGAGGTATGTCGGGGTGTGATTGTTACTGTACAGTGCGAGGTATGTCGGGGTGTGATAGTTACTGTACAGTGGGAGGTATGTCGGAACTTTTTGGTTACTGTACAGTGGGAGGTATGCCGGGGTGTGATGGTTACTGTACAGCGGGAGGTGTGTCGGGGTGTGATGGTTATTGTACAGTGGGAGGTATGTCGGGGTCTGATAGTTACTGTACAGTGCGAGGTATGTCAGGCCGTGATGGTTACTGTACAATGGGAGGTATGTCGGGCCGTGATGGTTACTGTACATTGGGAGGTATGTCGGGCTGTGATTGTTACTGTACAGTGGGAGGTATGTCGGGCCGTGATGGTTACTGTACAGTGGGAGGTATGTCGTGATGTGATGATGACTGTACAATGGGAGGAATGTCAGGCCGTGAAGGTTACTGTAGAGTGGGAGGGATGTCGAGGTGTGATGGTTACTGTACAGTGCCAGGTATGTCGAGGTGTGATGATTACTGTACAGCGTTAGGTATGTCGGGGTGTGATGTCTACTGTACAGTGGGAGGTATGTCGGACCGTGATAGTTACTGTGCAGTGGGAGGTATGTCGGGACGTGATGGTTACTGTACAGTGGGAGGGATGTCGGTGTGTGATGGTTACTGTGATGCGGGAGTTATGTCGGGGTGTGATGGTTACTGTACAGCCGGAGGTATGTGGGTCCGCCATGGTTACTGTACAGGGGGAGGTATGTGGGCGTGTGATGGTTACTGTACTGTCGGAGATATGTCGGGGTGTGATGGTTTCTGTACAGTGGGAGGTATGTCGGGGTGTGATGGTTACTGTACCGAGTGAGGAATGTCGGGGAGTGATGGTTACTGTACAGTGGGAGGTATGTCTGGCCGTGATGATTACTGTGCAATGGGAGGTACGTCGGGCTGTGCTGGTTACTGTACAGTGGGAGGGATCTCGGGTCGTGATGTTTACTGGACAGTGGGAGGCATGTCGGTGTGTGATGGTTACTGTACAGTGGGAGGGATGTCGGAGTGTGACTGTTCCTGTACGGAGGGAGGAAGTTCGGGGAGTGATAGTTACTGTACAGTGGGAGGTATGTCGGAACGTGATGGTTACTGTACAGTGGGAGGTATGCCGGGGTGTGAGAGTTACTCTACAGTGGGAGGGATGTCGGGGTGTGATGGTGACTGTACAGCGGGAGGTAGGACGGGGTGTGATTGTTACTGTACAGTGGGAGGTATGTCGGGGTGTGATAGTTACTGTACAGTGGGAGGTATGTCAGGCCGTGATGGTTAATGTACAGTGGGAGGTATGTCGGGGTGTGATGGTTACTGTACAGTGGGAGGGATGTTGTGGTGTGATGGTTACTGTACTGTGGGAGATATGTCGGGGTGTGATGGTTACTGTAGTGTGGGAGGTATGTCGGGGTGTGATGGTTACTGTATAGTGGGAGTTATGTCGGTGTGTGGTGGTTACTGTACATTGGGAGGTATGTCGGGGTGTGATGGTTACTGTACAGTGGGAGGTATGTCGGGCCGTGATGGTTACTGTACAGTGGGAGGTATGTCGGGGTGTGATGGTTACTGTACAGTGGGAGGTATGTCGGGGTGTGATGGTTACTGTAGAGTGGGAGGTATGTCGGGGTGTGGTGGTGACTGTACATTGGGAGGAATGTCAGGCCGTGATGGTTCCTGTACAGTGGGAGGTATGTCGGGGTGTGATGGTTACTGTACAGTGGGAGTTATGTCGGGATGTGACGGTTACTGTACAGTGGAAGGTATGTCGGGGTGTGATGGTTACTGTACAGTGGGAGGTATGTCTGGGTGTGATGGTTACTGTACAGTGGGAGGTATGTCGGTCCGTGATTGTGTCTGTACAGTGGAAGGTATGTCAGACAGTCATGGTTACTGTACAGTGGGAGGTATGTCGGGCTGTGATGGTTACTGTACAGTCGGAGGTATGTCGGGGTGTGATGGTTACTGTACAGTGGGAGGTATGTCGGTGTGTGATGGTTACTGTACAGTGGGAGGTATGTCGGGGTGTGATGGTTACTGTACATTGGGAGTTATGTCGGTGTGTGGAGGATACTGTACATTGGGAGGTATGTTGGGGAGTCATGGTTTCTGTACAGTGGGAGGTATGTCGGGTGTGATAGTTACTGTACAGTGGGATGTATGTCGGGCCGTGATGGTTACTGTACATTGGGAGGTATGTTGGGGTGTGATGGTTACTGTACAGTGGGAGGTATGTCGGGCCGTGATGGTTACTGTACAGTGGGGGGTATGTCGGGGTGTGATGGTTACTGTACAGTTGGAGGTATGTCGGCGTGTGATGGTTACTGTACAGTGGGAGGTATGTCGGGTTGTGATGGTTACTGTACAGTGGGAGTTATATCGGTGTGTGGTGTTTACTGTACATTGGGAGGTATGTTGGGGTGTGATGGTTACTGTACAGTGGGAGGTATGTCGGGCCGTACTGGTTACTGTACAGTGGGAGGTATGTCGGGCTAAGATGTTTACTGTACAGTGGGAGGTATGTCTGGCCGTGATGGTTACTGTACAATGGGAGGTACGTCGGGCTGTGATGGTTACTGTACAGTGGGAGGGATCTCGGGCCGTGATGGTTACTGGACAGTGGGAGGTATGTCGGTGTGTGATGCTTACTGTACAGAGGGAGGTATGTCGGGGTGTGATAGTTACTGTACAGTGGGAGGTATGTCGGAACGTGATGGTTACTGTACAATGGGAGGTATGCCGGGGTGTGATAGTTACTATACAGTGGAAGGGATGTCGGGGTGCGATGGTTACTGTGCAGCGGGATTTAGGTCGGGGTGTGATAGTTACTGAACAGTGGGAGGTATGTCAGGCCGTGATGGTTACTGTACAGTGGGAGGTATGTCGGGGTGTGATGGTTACTGTACAGTGGGAGGTATGTCGGGGTGTGATGGCTACTGTACTGTGGGAGATATGTCGGGGTGTGATGGTTACTGTACAGTGGGAGGTATGTCGGGGTGTGATGGTTCCTGTACAGTGGGAGGTATGTCGAGGTGTGATGGTTACTGTACAGTGGGAGGTGTGTCGGGGTGTAATGGTTACTGTACAGTGGGAGGCATGTCGGGGTGTGATAGTTACTGTACAGTGAGAGGTATGTCGGTGTGTGATGGTTACTGAACAGTGGGAGGTATATCCGGGTGTGATGGTTACTGTACAGTGGGAGGTATATAGGTGTGTGATTGTTACTGTGCAGTGGGAGGTATGACAGGGTGTGATGGTAACTGTACAGTGGGAACTATATCCGGGTGTGATGGTTACTGTACAGTGGGAGGTATGTAGGGGTGTGATGGTTACTGTACAGTGGGATGTATGTCGGGCCGTGATGGTTACTGTACAGTGAGAGGTATGTCGGGGTGTGATGGTTACTGTACAGTGGTAGGTATATCGGGTTGTGATGGTTCCTGTACAGCGGGAGGTATGTCGGGGTGTGATGGTTACTGTACAGTGGGAGGGATGTTGTGGTGTGATGGTTACTGTACTGTGGGAGATCTGTCGGGGTGTGATGGTTACTGTACAGTGGGAGGTATGTCGGGGTGTGATGGTAACTGTACAGTGGGAGTTATGTCGGTGTGTGGTGGTTACTGTACATTGGGAGGTATGTCGGGGTGTGATGGTAACTGTACAGTGGGAGGTATGTCGGGCCGTGATGGTTACTGTACAGTGGGAGGTATGTCGGGGTGTGATGGTTACTGTACAGTGGAAGGTATGTCGGGGTGTGATGGTTACTGTACAGTGGGAGGTATGTCGGGGTGTGGTGGTGACTGTACATTGGGAGGAATGTCAGGCCGTGAAGGTTACTGTACAGTGGGAGGGATGTCGAGGTGTGATGGTTACTGTACAGTGCCAGGTATGTCGAGGTGTGATGATTATTGTACAGCGGGAGGTATGTCGGGGTGTGATGTCTACTGTACAGTGGGAGGTATGTCGGACCGTGATAGTTACTGTACAGTGGAAGGGATGTCCGTGTGTGATGGTTACTGTACAGTGGGAGGTATGTCGGGACGTGATGGTTACTGTACAGTGGGAGGTATGTCGGGGTGTGATGGTTACTGTACAGTGGGAGTTATGTCGGTGTGTGGTGGTTACTGTATATTGGGAGGTATGTCGGGGTGTGATGGTTACTGTACAGTGGGAGGTATGTCGGGCCGTGATGGTTACTGTACAGTGGGAGGTATGTCGGGGTGTGATGGTTACTGTACAGTGGGAGGTATGTCGGACCGTGATGGTTACTGTACAGTGGGAGGTATGTTCACGGTGATGGTTACTGTACAGTGGGAGGTATGTCGGGGTGTGATGGTAACTGTACAGCGGAAGGTATGTCGGGGTGTAATGGTTACTGTACAATGGCAGGGATGTTGGAGTGTGATGGTTACTGTACAGTGAGCGGGATGTCAGGCTGTGATGGTTACTGTGCAGTGGGAGGTATGTCGGGGTGTGATAGTTACTGTACATTGGGAGGTAGGTCGGGGCGTGATGGTAACTGTACAGTGGGAGGTATGTCGGAACGTCATGGTTACTGTGCAGTGGGAGGTATGTCGGGCCGTGATGGTTACGGTAAAGAGGGAGGTATGTCGGGGTATGGTGGTTACTGAACAGTGGGAGGTATGTCAGAACGTGATGGTTACTGTGCAGTGGGAGGTATGTTGGGGTGTGATGGTTACTTTTCAGTGGGAGGTATGTCGGGGTGTGATGGTTACTGTACAGTAGGAGGTATGTCGGGATGTGACGGTTACTGTACAGTGGTAGGTAAGTCGGGGTGTGATGGTTAGTGTACAGTGGGAGGTATGTCGGGCTGTGATGGTTACTGTACAGTGGGAGGTATGTCGCGCCGTGATTGTTACTGTACAGTGGAAGGTATGTCAGAAAGTCATGGTTACTGTACAGTGGGAGGTATGTCGGGCTGTGATGGTTACTGTACAGTGGGGGGTATGTCGGGTTGTGACGGTTACTGTACAGTGGGAGGTATGTCGGGCTGTGATGCTTACTGTACAGTGGGGGGTATGTCGGGGTGTGATGGTTACTGTACCGTGGGAGGTATGTCGGGGTGTGATGGTTACTGTACTGTGGGAGATATGTCGTGGTGTGATGGTTACTGTACAGTGGGAGGTATGTCGGGGTGTGATGGTTACTGTACAGTGGGAGTTATGTCGGTGTGTGGTGGTTACTCTACATTGGGAGGTATGTTGGGGTGTGATGGTTACTGTACAGTGGGAGGAATGTCGGGCCGTGATGGTTACCGTACAGTGGGAGGTATGTCAGGGTGTGATAGTTACTGTACAGTGGGATGTATGTCGGGCCGTGATGGTTACTGTACTTTGTGAGGTATGTTGGGGTGTGATGGTTACTGTACAGTGGCAGGTATGTCGGGCCGTGATGGTTACTGTACAGTGGGAGGTATGTCGGGCTGTGATGGTTACTGTACAGTGGGAGGTATGTCTGGCCGTGATGGTTACTGTACAATGGGAGGTACGTCGGGCTGTGATGGTTACAGTACAGTGGGAGGGATCTCGGGCCGTGATGGTTACTGGACAGGGGGAGGGATGTCGGTGTGTGATGCTTACTGTACAGAGGGAGGTATGTCGGGTGTGATGGTTACTGTACAGTGGGAGGGATGTCGGAGTGTGACGGTTCCTGTACAGAGGGAGGTAGTTCGGGGAGTGATAGTTACTGTACAGTGGGAGGTATGTCGGAACGTGATGGTTACTGTACAGTGGGAGGTATGCCGCGGTGTGAGAGTTACTCTACAGTGGGAGGGATGTCGGGGTGTGATGGTTACTGTACAGCGGGAGGTAGATCGGGGTGTGATTGTTACTGTACAGTGGGAGGTATGTCGGGGTGTGATAGTTACTGTACAGTGGGAGGAATGTCAGGCCGTAATGGTTAATGTACAGTCGGAGGTATGTCGGGGTGTGATGGTAACTGTACAGTGGGAGGGATGTTGGGGTGTGATGGTTACTGTACTGTGGGAGATATGTCGGGGTGTGCTGGTTACTGTACAGTGGGAGGTATGTCGGGGTGTGATGGTTACTGTACAGTGGGAGTTATGTCGGTGTGTTGTGGTTACTGTACATTGGGAGGTATGTTGGGGTGTGATGGTTACTGTACAGTGGGAGGTATGTCGGGCCGTGATGGTTACTGTACAGTGGGAGGTATGTCGGGGTGTGATGGTTACTGTACAGTGGGAGGTATGTCGGGGTGTGATGGTGACTGTACAGTGGGAGGTATGTCGGGGTGTGATGGTTACTGTACATTGGGAGGAATGTCAGGCCGTGAAAGTTACTGTAGTGGGAGGGATGTCGAGGTGTGATGGTTACTGTACAGTGCCAGGTATGTCGAGGTGTGATGATTACTGTACAGCGGGAGGTATGTCGGTGTGTGATGGCTACTGTACAGTGGGAGGTATGTCGGACCGTGATAGTTACTGTACAGTGGGAGGTATGTCGGAACGTGATGGTTACTGTACAGTGGGAGGGACGTCGGTGTGTGATGGTTACTGTACAGCGGGATTTATGTCGGGGTGTGATGGTTACTGTACAGCTGGTGGTATGTGGGTCCGCGATGGTTACTGTACAGGGGGAGGGATGTCGGGGTGTGATGGTTACTGTAAAGTGGGAGGTATGTCGGGATGTGATGGTTACTGTATTATGGGAGTTATGTCGTTCCGCGATGTTTACTGTACAGTGGGAGGGATGTTGGTGGGTGATGGTTACTGTACAGTGGGAGGTATGTCGGTGTATGACGGTTACTGTACAGTGGGAGGTATGTCGGGGTGTGATGGTTACTGTACAGTGGGGGTTATGTCCGTGTGTGATGGTTACTGTACAGTTGGAGGTATGTCGGGACGTGATGGTTACTGTACAGTGGAAGGTATGTCGGGGTGTGATGGTTACTGTACAGTGGGAGGTATGTCGGGGTGTGATGGTTACTGTACAGTGGGAGGTATGTCGGAACGTGATGGTTACTGTACAGTGGGAGGTATGCCGCGGTGTGAGAGTTACTCTACAGTGGGAGTTATGTCCGTGTGTGATGGTTACTGTACAGTGGGAGGTATGTCGGGACGTGATGGTTCCTGTACAGTGGGAGCTATGTCGGGATGTGATGGTTACTGTATTATGGGAGGTATGTCGTTCCGCGATGTTTACTGTACAGGGGGAGGGATGTTGGTGTGTGATGGTTACTGTACAGTGGGAGGTATGTCGGGGTGTGATGGTTACTGTACATTGGGAGGTATGTTGGGGTGTCATCGTTTCTGTACAGTGGGAGGTATGTCGGGACGTGATGGTTCCTGTACAGTGGGAGGTATGTCGGGGTGTGATGGTTACTGTACAGTGGGAGTTATGTCGGCATGTGACGGTTACTGTACAGTGGAAGGTATTTTGGGGGATGATGGTTACTGTAAAGTGGGAGGTATGTCTGGGTGTGATGGTTACTGTACAGTGGGAGGTATGTCGGGCCGTGATTGTGTCTGTACAGTGGAAGGTATGTCAGACAGTCATGGTTACTGTACAGTGGGAGGTATGTCGGGCTGTGATGGTTACTGTACAGTCGGAGGTATGTCGGGGTGTGATGGTTACTGTACAGTGGGAGGTATGTCGGTGTGTGATGGTTACTGTACAGTGGGAGGTATGTCGGGGTGTGATGGTTACTGTACATTGGGAGTTATGTCGGTGTGTGGAGGATACTGTACATTGGGAGGTATGTTGGGGTGTCATGGTTTCTGTACAGTGGGAGGTATGTCGGGTGTGATAGTTACTGTACAGTGGGATGTATGTCGGGCCGTGATGGTTACTGTACATTGGGAGGTATGTTGGGGTGTGATGGTTACTGTACAGTGGGAGGTATGTCGGGCCGTGATGGTTACTGTACAGTGGGGGGTATGTCGGGGTGTGATGGTTACTGTACAGTGGGAGGTATGTCGGCGTGTGATGGTTACTGTACAGTGGGAGGTATGTCGGGTTGTGATGGTTACTGTACAGTGGGAGTTATATCGGTGTGTGGTGTTTACTGTACATTGGGAGGTATGTTGGGGTGTGATGGTTACTGTACAGTGGGAGGTATGTCGGGCCGTACTGGTTACTCTACAGTGGGAGGTATGTCGGGCTAAGATGTTTACTGTACAGTGGGAGGTATGTCTGGCCGTGATGGTTACTGTACAATGGGAGGTACGTCGCGCTGTGATGGTTACTGTACAGTGGGAGGGATCTCGGGCCGTGATGGTTACTGGACACTGGGAGGTATGTCGGTGTGTGATGCTTACTGTACAGAGGGAGGTATGTCGGGGTGTGATAGTTACTGTACAGTGGGAGGTATGTCGGAACGTGATGGTTACTGTACAATGGGAGGTATGCCGGGGTGTGATAGTTACTATACAGTGGGAGGGATGTCGGGGTGCGATGGTTACTGTACAGCGGGAGGTAGGTCGGGGTGTGATAGTTACTGAACAGTGGGAGGTATGTCAGGCCGTGATGGTTACTGTACAGTGGGAGGTATGTCGGGGTGTGATGGTTACTGTACAGTGGGAGGTATGTCGGGGTGTGATGG